>NW_019953862.1:0-2108 GCF_002910315.2 Salvelinus sp. IW2-2015
GTGTGTGTGTGTGTGTGTGTGTGTGTGTGTGTGTAGGGTGAGTCTGACAGGGTGATGTGGGGAGACAGACACACACACACAAATGAACACACATTGGCTGGGCATGGAAATGAACAGATTTTGTTGATTTCTGCTGTTGCCGTGGAGAGACCGCTGGGAACATTGTTGCTGTGAGCGATCCACCAACCAGAGAAAAAAAACAACCTCTCAAACAGTATCTCCTCTTCTCGATCTATATAACTACACTACATACATCTTCCTCGGTCTCATCAAGCTAGAGATCCATCCCCTATAACCCCCCAGCCAAACATTCACACTGATGTACTAAATGAACAATTACTCTGAAAAATGGCAGGCTTTATAGAATTCCCAAACATTAATTCTGAAGTGTATAAACTCAGCAAAAAAAGAAACGTCCTCTCACTGTCAACTGTGTTGATTTTCAGCAAACTTAACATGTGTAAATATTTGTATGAACATAACAAGATTCAACAACTGAGACAAACTGAACAAGTTCCACAGACATGTGACTAACAGAAATGGAAAAATGTGTCCCTGAACAAAGGGGGGTCAAAATCAAAAGTAACAGTCAGTATCTGGTGTGGCCACCAGCTGCATTAAGTACTGCAGTGCATCTCCTCCTCATGGACTGCACCAGATTTGCCAGTTCTTGCTGTGAGATGTTACCCCACTCTTCCACCAAGGCACATGCAAGTTCCCGGACATTTCTAGGGGGAATGGCCCTAACCCTCACCCTCCGATCCAACAGGTTCCAGACGTGCTAAATGGGATTGAGATCCGGGCTCTTCGCTGGCCATGGCAGAACACTGACATTCCTGTCTTGCAGGAAATCACGCACAGAACGAGCAGTATGGCTGGTGGCATTATCATGCTGGAGAGTCATGTCAGGATGAGCCTGCAGGAAGGGTACCACATGAGGAAGGAGGATGTCTTCCCTGTAACACACAGCGTTGAGATTGCCTGCAATGACAAGCTCAGTCCGATGACGCTGTGACACACCGCCCCAGACCATGACGGACCCTCCACCTCGATCCCGCTCCAGAGTACAGGCCTCGGTGTAACGCTCATTCCTTCGACGATGAACTCGAATCCGACCATCACCCCTGGTGAGACAAAACCGCGACTCGTCAGTGAAGAGCACTTTTTGCCAGTCCTGTCTGGTCCAGCGACGGTGGGTTTGCGCCCATAGGTGACGTTGTTGCCGGTGATGTCTGGTGAGGACCTGCCTTACAACAGGCCTACAAGCACTCAGTCCAGCCTCTCTCAGCCTATTTCGTACATTCTGAGCACTGATGGAGGGATTGTGCGTTCCTGGTGTAACTCGGGCAGTTGTTGTTGTTGCCATCCTGTACCTGTCCCGCAGGTGATGTTCGGATGGAGCTCACTCAGCAGAAAAAATGGAGCTCACTCAGCAGAAAAAGCAGTAAAAGCATGGAGCCTTATTGAGCTGTGTCTTTGTGTGTGTGTGTTTGTGTTCTACTCATTCTTGCCTGGGACAATCCCTACCTCAAACTGTTTGGAAATCAGTTTGATTGAAGAGTAAAAGCTGACTCATGGAAGAGCTCCTGCACACCCAGTAGCTCTCCAGATACACACACACAGACTCGTGCATGCAGCGTGGCCGGTCTAGTCAGCATGTTAGTATCTTCTTAGTAACCTCTAACTCTGCAACATGTACCTTGGCGTTGCGGAGCAGTGTCTCCCTCTCCTTGTCTTCTCTCCTCTCCAGACGCTCCAGCTCTTCCAGAAAGCCGAGCTGGGAACGCACGTCACTGGTCTGCACATGACAGTAGTCCTCCTACACACGGAGACCATGAAGATTCTATAAAAGCTGTAGTTAAATAGTGCCATGGTTGTAGTAGATGTATTATGAGGGCATCATGTTGGTAATAATGTTGTGGTGAAGGGTTTCTTAACTTGGTGTGCAGGCTTTCGCCCCAGATCTTCGGTAGTATTTATTGGGATCCCCAATTCAACGTTGCCAAGGCAGCGGCTACTCTTCCTGGGGTACAAAAAGGAAATAAAGCACAACAAATAAAATACGTGATATAACATAATATACAGTGGCTTCCGATAGTCTTCACCCC
>NW_019953863.1:0-2108 GCF_002910315.2 Salvelinus sp. IW2-2015
TGTCTTCCCTTTCAACACCCTCACTTCGCCCCAGCAAGGACCTGGGGTGACAAATATTTTTATTCATTTCAATGAGGGATAACAAAGAGAAGAGGATTGACATTTGTATTCATTTAAGTGTAATAAGTATGTTTTTGGACAACCCTGTATACCGCTCTCTCGCACTCCTCTGCTAGTAAGTTTGATTCTAAAGCCTCCCTCCTCCCTCCCTTACTGTTCTCTCCAGGCTATTTTTGGGGTGGGTGGAGATAAGCCTGGAGGAGGCAGGGCAGTATAAAGAGTGGTAGGGTATAAAATTGGTTGTCTTTGTGCAAGACCTGGTTGTTGTACATATTATTTACTGTAGTCAGGAGACTCGCTATAATATTAAGGAACAATGTGTAACTGACTTGTATTGACTTTTAAAAGATGTCATTACACAAGGTCAAACTCCAAAAATTGACAAATTAATATTCATGTTTTACTCCTTGTTTTACTGATACAGTATGCAAGATAAACTTAAATTATTCATAAATGTACATCTATCTTTCAGTATACAAATAAATGTTCAAGTTAACATATTTTTCACTAGTTTATAATGTACACACAGCTGAACCACCAGTTTTTGATTAGTTATTATTGTCCATCTACACTGAACAAAAATATAAATGCAACATGTAAAGTGTTGGTCCCATGTTTCATGAGCTGAAATAAAATATCCCAGAAATGTTCCAAAAGCCTATTTCTCTAATTTTGTGCACAAATTTGTTTTACGTCCCTGTTAGTGAGCATTTCTCCTTTGCCAAGATAATCCAGCCACCTGACAGGTGTGGCATATCAAGAAGGGGATGAAACAGCATGATCATTACACAGGTGCACCTTGTGCTGGGGACAAAAGGCCACTCTAAAATGTGCAGTTTTGTCACACAACACAATGCCACAGATGTCTCAAGTTGAGGGAGAGCGCAATTGGCATGCTGACTGCACAAATGTCCACCAGAGCAGTTTCCTGAGAATTGAATGTTCATTTCTCTACCATAACGTTGTTTTAGAGAATTTGGCAGTATGTCTAACCGGCCTCACAACCACAGACTACGTGTAACCACGCCAGCCCAGGACCTCCAGATCCGGCTTCTTCACCTGCGGGATCGTCTGAGACCAGCCACCCGGATAGCTGATGAAACAAAAGTTTTTCTGTCTGTAATAAAGCCCTTTTGTGTGGAAAAAAGGCTCCCCAGTGGGTGGGCCTATGTCCTACCAGGCCTGCACCCCTGCCCAGTCATGTGAAATCCATAGATTAGGGCCTAATGGATTTATTTCTTCATATGAACTGCAACTCAGTAAAATTGTTACATGTTGCGTTTATATTTTTGTTCAGTATATACACTACTGCTCAAAAGTTTGGGGTCACTCAGAAAAATGTCCAGAAAAAAAACTTTCTTCTGAAACACGTCAGTCTATTCTTGTTCTGAGAAATGAATGCTATTCCATGCGAGAAATTGCCAAGAAACTGAAGATCGCATACATCACTGTGTACTACTCCCGTCGCAGAACAGCGCAAACTGGCCCTAACCAGAATAGAAAGAGTGGGAGGCCCCGGTGCACAACTGAGCAAGCGGACAAGTACACACTCCTAACTGACGTAAGACAGTTATTTTTACTAGGATTAAAATGTCAGGAATTGTGAAAAACTGAGCTTAAATGTATTTGGCTAAGGTGTATGTAAACTTCCGACTTCAACTGCATATATAGTTGAGTCATTTTGGAGAATGCTAGGACAAGCAAAGATATACATGTTTTATGAAGACATTTATTGAGAAGGAGAATACTGCACTTAAAACAATATAAAGTGTGTGTGCTTGCCCTTACGTAAATTTTCCCTGGGCTTGATCCGTTCTTCAAAAGGAGGGAGAATGGGGTCCAGTATCAACCCCAATCACAAGACACAGTAACACACACACAGTCGCAGCATATTATCAAATATCATTTAATCATTCATTTATCTATTTACAGCAAAAGGAGGAACAGTCATTGTTTCAAAGTAAAAATCACATATTACAGACAAGCACTGAATGAACATCCATGGGCAGTCAAGAACATGACAAACACAGGAAATGGCCCTCGATTCA
>NW_019953864.1:0-2106 GCF_002910315.2 Salvelinus sp. IW2-2015
CCTTCTCCCTGCTCTCAGCAGGCTGTGGTTTCAGGGGTGTGCTCTGCAGCCTGCTTGAAGATATTAGCTCTCTATCCTGTTGGGCGTTACACACACTGTTTATCAAACATACCGCCTCTGTCTCTTTCTCTGCCTCTCACTGCTATTAATGATGACGTTCCCAGCATTAAGCAGATGTTGGCAGTTGTTTTGTTTTTATTACAACAGCCGAGCACCAGGGAGCAGAGATTGCCTGTGGAAGACGGAACACTGTTGATTCTGCCTCCACTTAAACTGAGCTAGTGAGAATGAATATCCCATCCCATCATCAGCTGTAGATCCTATTGGAGATATTTGGCTCGGTGCCAGTGTGTTGTTGTCTTTCAGTACACCAGTAAAGTGGTTATCTACGTGTCTGTTTTCTATTCCTCAGTGTAGCCCACAGCAGAGTGTACATACATCCTCTCTCTCAGTCTGATGGACTGACCTTTGACCCTTTGTGTCCTCCACAGCTCCTGACCAACCACTACGAGCAGAGCTGGAAGTACTACTGTCTGCCATCAGGCTGGGGCAGCTACGGCATGGCCTCAGACGAGGAGCTGCTCCTCACAAAGAAGATCTTCTGGGGCGTCTTGGATTCGCTCTCACAGAGGGTACGATGAGGTCTCCTTTAACACAGCACTTAAACCCAGGAGAATGGCAGGCCTCCAACAGGCTCCTAGTTGAGGCTAAAAAAAATGCTGCACTGAGCTTTGATCAGGAAGTGCTGACCATGTGGATACATGTTCAGGCCAATATGTCATAACCTTTAGTAATCTGGTACTAGACGCTCCTCTTTAAGTGTCCTATTGAATTATCTCTCTACGAATGCCTCGTTGCCTTTCTGTGCTGTTGAATATGGCCATAGATTTATGGTTCATCTTGTATGCTCTTTTTGAAGTACGGTAAATGTCTGGAACCAGCACATGAAAGTGAAGATGGTGACAGAAAGACCAGGCTGAGAACATCAATATTTGAACAGTCATCATCGATCTCAGCCTCTGCTCTCTGTAACTGGGACGACTCTGCATTAAGCATATCTCTTAACCTCTAGCCATTCCTGCAGTCTCTAGTCGATAGTTTAGCCTTACTCAGACCTCAGTGGAGTCCACTGATAGTCCACCAATCAGAGTGTGTTTCACATTGCAGAAGTACGATGCAGATCTCTTTAAGATGGCCATGCCCTGTCTGAGTGCCATATCTGGGGCCTTACCGCCTGACTACATAGACTCCACCATCAGCACCACCTTGGAGAAGCCTGGTCTGTCGGGACGCTCACGGGCAACTTTCCGACCCTAAACCCATAAGCACGCTCAAGTGAGTGGCCACAGGAGATTTATGAGTATAAACGCGATGACTGTTGCTCAAATTAAGGCATTTTAAATAAGTGATCCCATTTCTCACTTTATATGATAACAACTTGTTACTCCCGTCTGCCATGCTAGAATGATCGCCCATAACGATTGCAGTAATGTGCAGTGCTTTATCGTGTGACACCTTCACCTTGCATGGACTGTGTTTACATATCGCTTATCGTGCACGTCCCCATGCTATGTTGCCTAGCAGTGAAAGAATCAACAACATCAACCATACCTAGCCACAATACATTTCTCTGCTTCCTATAGATGACTAACGGGGTATTGATACATCTGCCTTACACCAACATATACTGCATTGTAGCATAGTCCACGCATAACCAAAGATCGGTACGCAGAGAAGGGTAGGCCAACGATGCCCTCCTGCCAATGGAAAATTGGAGAAAGAGACCCAAATGATTAGATGCTGCAAACATTACACTGGAACCAATCACCCTAACGGCCATAAAGATGAAGAATCTACTCTTTTGCACTCGTTATTTGTCTTATATATACGACTTACCACTACCTTCTATTCCTAAGAACAATAGAGGCTGGTCTTCAGAGTTCGCAATTCATCTACTATCCTATTTCTTTTGGATTGGTGAAAAAATCCTTAGCTCGGTAATTTATCATCTGTCAGTCTTTACCAGCCTCATAACTATGGCCTGTTTTCTCCAGGTTGATTGTTGGGGCATGGAAGGGTATGGAACATGAGTCTAATTAGACACTG
>NW_019953865.1:0-2106 GCF_002910315.2 Salvelinus sp. IW2-2015
TCTATTAGTTACTGGTAGCTCCCTTTCTGTAATATAGATTCAGGTTCTTATTAGTTACTGTAGCCCTCTGTCTGCTAATGATGGATCAGTGTTCTTCTTCTATAGTTACTGTAGCTTCCTCTTCTGCGTAATATGGATTCAGGTTTTCTATTTGTTACTGTAGCTCCCCTGTTGCTAAATCGGATCAGGTACTTCTTCTCTTAGTTACTGTAGCTCTCTGTCCGCTAATATGGATTCAGGTTCTTCTATAGTTTACTGGTAGCTCCCCCTGTCTGCCTAATATGGATTCAGGTTCTTCCTATTAGTTACTGTAGCTCCTCTGTCCTGCTAATATGGATCAGGTCTTCTCTATAGTATACTGTAGCTCCTCGTTGCTAACTGGATCAGCGTTTCTATTAGTTACTGTAGCTCCTCTGTCGCTAATATGGATTCAGGGTACTTCTAGTAGTTACTGTAGCTCTCTGTCTGCTAATATGGATTCACGTTCTTCTATTAGTTAACTGTGCTCCCCTGTTGCTATATGGATTCAGGTACTTCTTCATTAGTACCGTACTCCCTTCTGCTAGCTATGGACTTCATTCTTCTATTAGTTACTGCTATGCTCTCTGTCGCTAATCTGATTCAGGTTCTTCATTAGTTACTTGTAGCTCCTCTGTCTGCTACTAGTGGATTCAGGTTCTTCTATTAGTACTGTAGCTCTCTCTGTGCTGCTAATATGGATTCAGGTTCTTCTTTCTAATTGTGTTATGAGTCCTGTCTGCCTAATGGAATTAGGTTTCTTTATATTACTGTTAGGTCCTCTGTCTGCTAATATGGATTAAGGTTCTCTATGTACGTTACTGTTAGCTCCTCTGTCTGCCTCATATGGATCGGTACTTCTCTATTAGTTAGCGGTATGCTCCCCTGTTGTAATATGGAGTCAGGTTCGTCTTATAGTACTGTAGCTCCTCTGTCGCTACCTATGGATTCAGGTTCTTGCTATTATTACTGTAGCATTCCTCTGTCGTGCTAATATGGTTCAGTTCTTCTTCTATTAGTTAACTGTAGCTCTACTGTCTGCTAATGCATGGCATCCCAGTTCTTCTTCTATAGTTCTGTAGCTCCTCTGTCTGCTAATATGGATTCAGGTTCTTCTATTAGTTACTGTAGCTCCCCTGTCTGCTAATATGGATTCGGGTTCTTCTATTAGTTACTGTAGCTCCCCTGTCTGCTAATATGGATTCAGGTACTTCTTTGTGGTTATTGTTAGTGTACATACCGTATACCTCAGGTTTCCTTGATGCTGGAAGTGGCCCTTACGTCCTTCGATGCTATTATTTAGCTGCTAGGAACAAGTGCTGGATTAGTGTTATTGTCAATGTATGTTATTGACTATATGTGACCGGTTTCAGGAAGATTGGCGTATGTCGCAAGGCACTTCTTCACAGGAGATTCATTTGAACGAAGAACATGTGAGCTCCTGGAACACGTGAGCTTTCATGAGCCTCAATAACAAACTTGTATGCCATCTGTAAATACGAATACATTTCTTAAACGATCAACCTAGTTGATTTAGCTACGGAAAAAGAGGGAGATAACCTTCCCTTCATGGAGAACTAGTTGATTTAGCTACGGAAAAAGTTAAAAGAACCTTCCCTTCATGGAGAACTGCAAAAGTGTTGCTATTGTTCTCAACAACATGGCTGCCCTAAATTTAGCAGGCGGTATCGATAAAGATTAGTGGGAAAAAATTGTGATGAACTACTTTACTTTCTGCACACGGTCAGTGTGAACCGGAGTGACTTGACACAACGGGCCAAGCAAGTGTTTTATCCCATGTATACGGGCAACATTTTCAGATATTATACGTTTGTACTTTTGTCAGAAAGATGTTTTCACTGCAAGTTAAAGGGTACTGTTAGCTAGCTAGTGAACGTTAGCCTGTTAGCTCGCTAGCTAACGTTACGTGTATGATCTGTGTAGTGATATTATTCGTATCTCACAAAGTCAGTGGCATTGCTAGTTATAGTCTAATGTTAGCTAGCTAGCTAACATTAAACCTAGTTAGTTAGCTTTAGCTACCTGCAGATTCATACTACAGCATTTCATGCATGGTAGCTAGCTATG
>NW_019953866.1:0-2106 GCF_002910315.2 Salvelinus sp. IW2-2015
AAGGATAAAAAAGGCACAGCCTAAAGAATTTTTTTCTTTAACAGGGTTTTGGGAACCCCAATCTTTTTTGAACGGGTAGTGTGGTGTAATATATCTTAAACTCAGTAAAAAAAGAAACATCTCTCACTGTCAACTGCGTTTTATTTTCAAAAATACTTAACAGCCGTGTAGAATATTTGTATGGAACATAAAGCAAGGATTCAACAACTGAGACACATAACTGAAAAAGTTCCAACAAGCATGTGATAATCAGAAATTGTAGATATGTGTCCCTGAAGCTGAGAGGGGAGGTGAAGAAGTAACCAGTCAGTAGTCTGGTGTGGGTCCAACAAGCTTGCATTAAGTTTTTTGCATGTGCATAGCTCCTCATGGACTGCTGCACGCAGATTTGCCAGTTTCTGCTGTGAGATGTTATTGCTCGTGGCCACTCTTCCACCAAGGCACCTGCAAGTTCCTGGACATTTCTGGGGGGGAATGGCCCTAGCCCTCACCCTCTGATCCAACAGGTCCCAGACGTGCTCAATGGGATTGAGATCCGTGCTTGTCGCTGGCCATGGCAGAACACTGACATTCCTGTCTTGTAGGAAATCATGCACAGAATGAGCAGTATGGCTGGTGGAAGTGTCATGCTGGAGGGTCATGTCAGGATGAGCCTGCAGGAACGGTACCACATGAGGGAGGAGGATGTCTTCCCTGTATCGCACAGCATTGAGATTGCCTGCAATGACAACAAGCTGAGTCTGATGATGCTGTGACCCACTGCCCCAGACCATGATGGACCCTCCACCTCCAAATCGGTCCCGCTCCAAAATACAGGCCTCGGTGTAACGCTCATTCCTTCGATGATAAATGCGAATCCGACCATCACCCCTGGTGAGACAAAACCGTGACTCGTCAGTGAAGAGCACTTTTTGCCAGTCCTGTCTGGTCCAGCGACGGTGGGTTTGTGCCCATAGGTGACGTTGTTGGCGGTGATGTCTAGTGAGGACCTGCCTTACAACAGGCCTACAAGCCCTCAGTCCAGCCTCTCTCAGCCTATTGCGGACAGTCTGAGCACTGATGGAGGGATTGTGCATTCCTGGTGTAACTCGGGCAGTTATTGTTGCCATCCTGTACCTGTCCCGCAGCTGTGATGTTCGGATGTACCGATCCTGTGCAGGTGTTGTTACACGTGGTCTGCCCCTGCGAGGACGATCAGCTGTCCGTCCTGTCTCCCTGTAGCGCTGTCTCCGTAAGGACATTGCAATTTATTGCTCTGGCCACATCTGCAGTCCTCATGCCTCCTTGCAGCATGCCTAAGGCACGTTCATGCAGATGAGCATGGACCATGGGCATCTTTCTTTTGGTGTTTTTCAGAGTCAGTAGAACAGCCTCTTTAGTGTCCCTAAGTTTTCCTAACTGTGACCTTAATTGCCTACCGTCTGTAAGCTGTTAGTGTCTTAATGACCGTTCCACAGGTGCATGTTCGTTAATTGTTTATGGTTCATTGAACAAGCATGGGAAACAGTGTTTAAACCCTTTACAATGAAGATCTGTGAAGTTATTTGGATTTTTATGAATTATCTTTGAAAGACAGGGTCCTGAAAAAAAGTTTCTTTCCATTGATTCTTGAAGAATATAACTTATAAATAACTCATGAGCTTAGTTCAACTGTCACACTCCATAAGAACCCAAAATATGAACTTGTTTTTCTCCAATGTTTGTAAACATTGTACATGTAAACAAACAACACTGTATAGCCTCATAACATGGTTAAAACAATTTTGATATCATGGATGGTCAGTCCTTACATCCATAGCTCTGTCTATTCATCTGAGAGTGGTCACGTTTCTCCAGGCCCATCCCTCAGCTTTTTACCAAAACCGAGGCGGGGTGGCCGTTTTGTTATTGTTTCATCAGTGGATTTTCCCTTTAAACAGCTGCATATTATCAAGATATCAAAATGTCACCAACAAAGAGGTAAACAATAGGCCTACAGAAAATGCAGAATATTGTCCTTCTGTTCACCTGACTTAGAATTCCTCACAATCAAATGTCGACCGCATTATCTACGAAGAGAATTCTCTTCGATTATAATCACAGCCGTATATATTCCCCCCCCCCCAA
>NW_019953867.1:0-2105 GCF_002910315.2 Salvelinus sp. IW2-2015
TGGCGCAATGTTCAGAAATGCGTCTAAAATATCCGGAGTAATTGCAGAGAGCCATGTCAAATAACAGAAATACTCATCATAAACTTTGATGAAACATGTTTTACACAGAATGAAAGATACACTTGTTCTTAATGCAACCGCTGTGTCAGATTTTWAAAAAAAACGTTATGTAAAAAGCACACCATGCAATAATCTGAGACAGCGCTCAGATTTAACAACATTTCTCCGCCATGTTGGAGTCAACAGAAATACGAAATGACATCATAAATATTCCCTTACCTTTGATTATGTTCATCAGAATGCACTGCCAGGAATCCTAGTTCCACAATAAATCGTTGTTTGTTCGATAATGTCCATTACTTATGTCCAATTAGCTACTTTTGCTACTTAGCTACTTTTGCGTGTCCAAATGCTCGBGCAGATGCAGCCAAACGTCGGACGAAAACTTCAAAAAGTTATATTACAAGTCGAATAAACTTTTCAAACTTAGTAGAGAATCAATCTTCAGGATGTTGTTATCATATATATCCAATAACGTTCCAACCGGAGCATTTCTTCATGTCTGTATAAGTAATGGAACGCAAGGAGATATCATGAGGAAAGCGCGTGAGCAAGAACTGGCAATCTGCCAGACCAGTGACTGAAACACCTTCCATCCGGCCCCACATCACACTAGAGGCTTCATTCAGCGTTCTACAGACTGTTGACATCTAGTGGAAGGCGTAGAAAGTGCAAACAGATCCATATATTACAGGGAATTGAATAGGCGATGACTTTAATATCGACCCTTCTCAGAATTCTCACTTCCTGTTTGGATTTTTTCTCAGGTTTTTGCCTGCCATATGAGTTCTGTTATACTCACAGACATCATTCAAACAGTTTTGGAAACTTCAGAGTGTTTTCTATCCAATAGTAATAATAGTATGCATATATTAGCATCTGGGACAGAGTAGGAGGCAGTTCACTATGGGCACGCAATTCATCCAAAAGTGAAAATGCTGCCCCCTATATCAAATAAGTTAATGTATATGTCTATGTAGGCTACTGTAGCCTACCATTTTATACTATACATATGTTGAAATTAATGGAGTCATTGCAAATCATTTTGTGCCACTTGTGTAGCCTACCTGGAGCTGGCAAACGGATTTAATACATAGCCTATAACTTCAGTGTATTGTTGTTGTAGCCTTGTGTTTTTATGCAATTATTAAAGGCCTTGTTTAGTTAATTCAATTGGAAGATATCAAGTGTGACCATGGTCACAGTTCTATCGCAATTGCTGATCTGATGTTAGATTGCATTAGATTGAAGGTAACAGTCAGTCAGATACAGGTAAAAAAAAACAAGTATGTTGTTGACAAGCATAGGCCTATTCAGTTCATATACATTTTATTCATATTTGATTCAGTGATTGAAATTATGACTCCATCCTCAGTAGCCTATTCCAGCAGGCTACTGGGCAACAGAAGCCCTTCTTACCTTGAAATTGCCTTGCTATTCATGTTAAATCAATTAATCTGACAATTTGAATTGAGCAAGCTGCTAAATCGTTCAGTTTACATCTTTGCCAACATCTTGTCTAGGCTACTGTAGGCTATCTGAAATAAGATGTAGGCCTATCCGGGGCTATTTTTCAGGTTAGTTTTCAGGCCTTGTGGGCGGGTTTTGAGTAGTCATTTGGCTAGAAAAAGTAATTGCATTAAATCACCTGACTGTTTAGATGTGTCTGTTAGTAAATGTTTTATTTCTAAGAGATAATAAATAAAATCGAACAATTTACATTTATGAATTATTTGTCTCTGTGTTAACCACAACCAACATGCTGGATCTCTGTTTAGGGGTCAGTGCTCTAAAATGAGTCTCTCTGGGGAGAGAGAGGAGGTGGTCCCTGTCTCTAAAATGCATCTCTTAGGGGAACATGACACCAAAGCTAAGAGGTGAGCTGACAATATTGTTTAAAAATTTATTTTCCAAAACGCCATATATACAACAAAAAAATCACATTTGTGTTTTTTCATCAGAAATCATTGCTTATGGGTAGCTTCAATATAACTGTTCTAGATTTTTATATTGGTATGAAAATGTTTTAGTTTTTTTTGCAAAAC
>NW_019953868.1:0-2105 GCF_002910315.2 Salvelinus sp. IW2-2015
ACTTACAAATTGAGTTGCTCTCACCTTATGATATCCGTGTGAACAACCACTTACAAATATGCATTCTAATGCCTTTTAAGGGGGGGTTAAAGGATTACTTTATCCTATTCCTAGTATCTCTTAAAGAGTGGTTAGGTGTCTCCAGGATGCGTGGTGTATTGCTCCGCTACCGCGTCTGTAGGGAGTTTGTTCCACCCATTGGGTCGCGAGCAGCGAACAGTTTTGACTGGTTTGAGCCGGTAAGGTTAAATCCCCGCGCAATAAAGACTTTCTAGTCAGAGGATTTTTACAGTTAATAATTTGAACAGTTGATGAGTCAACCTTTGGTTTCTTGTCATGCGGTCGTGTAACATTATAGGTTTAGGCTACTACAGGTACTTGAATTTTCCCCTGCTACCCATCATGACGATTGCTACACCTAGCGCTGTAGTCATGACAAATTGGAGTGATCAACAGGTGACAGACAGGACACTTCACATACGAACTTACACCACCATTGACTCATCTAGCAATTATTCGGGTGTAATCTAGCCCAAACAGTTCGCAAAATGCTTCCATTTGCAACTAATAATTAGATTCTAATGTCAAATTGCAATCAGTTAGTTTAAAAAAGTTTACAGCAAGATCAGCGGAATGAATACCACCCTGCCTCTCCTCTCTCACTGTTCCCTTCGCTTGTACTTCGCGTGCACAATACCAACAGCTGGTCTCTGACCAGGCAAAAAAAAACTCTCCAAGCCAAACCTTCATATCATAACCGTAACCGCTACACAGCCTACATCGTTGTCACCATATTGCTAACGACATAGTCAAAATAGCTACGCATTAGAAACCCACAATCCAATCCAGTGTACAATCACACAGTACAGTGTACAGAAAGCAGTTTAGCAGGTACACCACCGGCCATTGTGGCAATAAATTAATTAAACCGAAAGCTTACCTTGACTTGGAAAGTTGCAGAATTGGTATGCCTTAGCCAGCTAGCTAACATAAATAGCATTCTCTCTGTTGAGTCAGGTTGTTGAGTAGGCTAAATTAGCTCGCTGCATTAGCTAGCTAAGTAAGTGGAACTAAAAGGAATACAAAACACAACGAAATCTAGCTAGCTCTGCTGTGTTTGCTTAATTTTTTGAAGAAATGAATTTGTTCAAAACTGTTCAACTATTGTCTTTCTCTCTTTGAGTCAACTACTCACCACATTTTATGCAATGCAGTGCTAGCTAGCTATAGCTTATGCTTCTAGTTCTAGTGCTAGATGAATTCTCTGTTCCTGTGATTGAATGGACAACATGTCAGTTCATGCTGCAAGAGCTCTGATAGGTTGGAAGTCGCCATAATTACTGTGTAAGTCTATGGAACGGGGTGAGAACCATGCACCTCCTAGATTTTGTGTTAAAGTCAATATACCCAGAGGAGGATGGAAGCTAGCTGTCCTCCGGCTACACCATGSTGCTACCCTAGAAGGTGCTGTTGAGGATACTTTTTTGACTTAACCTTTGTTTAACTAGGCAAGTCAGTTAAGAACAAATTATTACTTACAATGACGGCCTACCCCGGCCAAACCCTGGGGCCGCCCTATGGGACTTCCAATCACATCCAGTTGTGATACCGCCCGGAATCAAACCAGGGTCTGTAGTGACGCCTCTAGCACTTAGATGAGGTGCCTCAGACCGCTGCGCCACTCGGTAAACCTTCATTGCAAAACAGTGAGTTTTAATCACTTATTTGTTGACATGTCAATATAATTAGTATAGCTTTTTCTTCAAAGGATCACTTTTTTAATGTTTCACTATTTAAATTTTTCAGATTTTTTCTAATTAAATTCACTGAGTAGGATGGTCCTCCCCTTCCTCCTCTGAGGAGCCTCCACTGGTGCGTGCTTGCGTAAGAGTGTGTATGTGGGTGTGCGTGTGTGTGTGTCTGTGTGCACATGGGTGCACGTGTGTATTGCCATGTTACTGTACTTGGCATGTTGCTGTATTTGCCATGTTACTGTATTGTAATGGTGTGACAGTGAGACTTCTGACCTGTGTGTTATATGGATTCTATTAGCAGTAATACATCAGCTCAGAGGGGGTGGAGACATCCAGGGAAAAGTCCCCACA
>NW_019953869.1:0-2105 GCF_002910315.2 Salvelinus sp. IW2-2015
AAAAAAGACAGGCATATAGAGGTAGCGGGCTATAAAAGTAGCAGAGGCACATCCAAACACCAAGTAGTCAGCTGATTAGGTAGTAGCTACATGTAGATATGCTTAAAGGACTATGCATATACAGTGGAGAGGCAATATTATAGCCACTGCCGATGGCAGGTTTCCTACTTTACAAAGCATGAAGGTCATGTTAATTTGGAAAAATCCAGAAAAGCACATTGGATGATTTTAATAATTAATTTGCATTTTATTGCATGACATAAGCTATTGATCACCTACCAACCAATAAGAATTCCTGCTCTCACAGACCTGTAGTTTTTCTTTAAGAAGCCTCCCTTCTTCCACTCATACCTGTATTAACTGCACCTGTTTGAAACTCTACCTTATAAATAGACACCTGTCCACGCATCTCAATCAAACAGACTCCAAACCTCTCACAATGGCCAAACAACAAGAGCCTGTGTAAGGACATTGCAGGGATAAAATGTAGACCTGCACCAAGCGGGATGGCTACAGGACTTAATAGGCAAGCAGCTTGGTGAGAAGGAACAAGTTTTTCTGTGCTCGGCAATTATTAGAAAAATGGAAGAAGTTACAAGATGATGGTCAATCACCCTCGGTCTGGGGCTCCATGCAAGATCTCACCTCGTGGGGCATCAATGATCATGAGGAAGGTGAGGGATCAGCCCAGAACTACATGGCAGGACCTGGTCAATGACCTGAAGAGAGCTGGGACCACAGTCTCAAAGAAAACCATTAGTAACACACTACGCCGTCATGGATTAAAATCCTGCAGCGCACGCAAGGTCCCTCTGCTCAAGCCAGCGCATGTCCAGGCAAGTCTGAAGTTTGCCAATGACCATCTGGATGATCCAGAGGAGGAATGGGAGAAGATCATGTGGTCTGATGAGACAAAAATAGAGCTTTTTGGTCTAAACTGTCTTGTCGTTGTCGGTGATCAGGCCTACCACTGTTGTGTCTTCTGCAAACTTAATGATGATGTTGGAGTCGTGCCTGGCCATGCAGTCGTGAGTGAACAGGGAGCACAGGAGGGGACTGAGCACGCACACCTGGGGAGCTCCAGTGTTGAGGATCAGCGTGGCAGATGTGTTGCTCCCTACCCTCACCACCTGGGGGCGCCCCGTCAGGAAGTCTAGGATCCAGTTGCAGAGGGAGGTGTTTAGTCCCAGGATCCTTAGCTTAGTGATGAGCTTTGAGGGTACTATGGTGTTGAACGCTGAGCTGTGAATAGCATTCTCACATAAGTCTTCCTTTTGTCCAGGTGGGAAAAGGCAGTGTGGAGTGCAATAGAGATTGCATCATCTGTTTGGGCGGTATGCAAATTGGAGTGGGTCTAGGGTTTCTGGGATAAGGGTGTTGATGTGAGCCATTACCAACCTTTCAAAGCACTTCATGGCTACGGATGTGAGTGCTACGGGTCTGTAGTCATTTTGGCAGGTTGCCTTTGTGTTCTTGGGCACAGGGACTATGGTGGTCTGCTTGAAGCATGTTGGTATTACAAACTCAATCAGGGACATGTTGAAAATGTCAGTGAAGACACCTGCTACTTGGTCAGCACATGCCCGGAGCACACGTCCTGGTAATCCGTCTGGCCCTGCAGCCTTGGGTATGTTGACCTGTTTAAAGGTCTTACTCACATCGGCTACAGAGAGCGTTATCACGCTGTCGTCCGGAACAGCTGATGCTCTCATGCATGCCTCAGTGTTGCTTGCCTCGAAGCGAGCATAGACGTGATTTAGCTCATCTGGTAGGCTCGTGTCACTGGGCAGCTCGCGGCTGTGCTTCCCTTTGTAGTCTGTAATAGTTTGCAAGCCCTGCCACATAAGACGAGCGTCGGAGCCGGTGTAGTATGATTCAATCTTAGCCCTGTATTGACGCTTTACCTGTTTGATGGTTCGTCGCAGGGCATTGCAGGATTTCTTGTAAGCCTCCGGGTTAGAGTCCCGCACCTTGAAAGCGGCAGCTCTACCCTTTAGCTCAGTGCGAATGTTGCCTGTAATCCATGGCTTCTGGTTGGGGTATGTACGTACAGTCACTGTGGGGACGACGTCCTCGATGCACTTATTGATAAAGCCAGTGACTGA
>NW_019953870.1:0-2104 GCF_002910315.2 Salvelinus sp. IW2-2015
GGTGGTATAGGGTGGTATAGGGTGGTATAGGGTGGTATAGGGGTATAGGGTGGTCTAGAGTGGTATAGGGTGGTATAGGGGTATAGGGTGGTATCGGGTGGTGAGGGGTATAGGGTGGTATAGGGTGGTATAGGGTGGTGAGGGGTATAGGGTGGTATATGGTTATATGGTGGTATAGGGGTATAGGGTGGTCTAAGGGTCTAAGCCACATGTTTACAGTGTCAGTAGGATCTAATCTGTTCTTCTGTCCTTTAACACAACATCCCTCTCTCTGTTCAATAAAGTCAGAACAGATCCCCACTGTCTTCCTCTACCTGTTCAATAAAGTCAGACAAGACCATGAAAACAGCTCTGTCTGATAGAATACCTGAAGGTAGAAGTCCCCGGGTCGGAGGATGCGTGGGTCCAGAGGAGAGAGATGGATGATCACCTTGACGTGGAGACACAGAGGCCAGCCCTCGTGACGGAATAACAGGCCACAGTACGGGAACTACAGGAGAGAGCGAGAGATGGAGAAGGAGTAAATAAATAATTTCTTTGCTAAAACTACATCAACAAGTAGAGTTTGATGAGTGGCGGAGAGAGAGAGAGAAGGGGGAAGACATTGAAGTAAATCATTTTACTGATAAAAACGTAAAGTGATTTCCGCTCAGAGGTCATCTTTCAGCCCGGACAGCCGCACACCGGAAAACAAATCATCCCATCCCTCCCTCTCATCCCCCTTTCCCATTCCAGAGCCCCACAATCCTCTCCATTCTAAACGAGGGATTCTGTGATGCTCTCTGATAGCGCTGAGAGACACAGACCCCTGCTCTGTCTGTCTGTCTTCCCTCCCCCCTCTTCCCTCCATCCTTCCCTCCCCCTCCTCCCTCCTTCCCTAAATTCTTCCTTCACTCCCCCTCCTCCCTTCCTCTCTTCTTCCCCTGAGTGAGATACAGAAGAGGAGAGGACTGAGCTCCTCTCTCTCTCTCACTCTCACACTCTTTTCCTCTCTCATTTGATCTCACACTCTGACTCACTCTGACTCTACTCACTCTCTCACTCACTCCTGACTGTACTCACTCTGACTGTCACTCACTCTGACTGTCCCACTCTGATCTCACCTCACCTCCTGACTTCACTCACTCTGACTCTCACTCACTCTGACTCTAACTCACTCTGACTCACTCTGACTCACTCTGACTCACTCTGACTCTCACTCACTCTCACTCACTCTGACTCTCACACTCACTCACTCTCCTCTGACTCACTCTGACCTCTCTCTTCTCGCATTTGAATCATCTCTCTTGTTAGAAGTTTTTCCTTCTGAGTGACTAATGGAGGGCTCTCCCTCTGTCTATTGCTCTGAGTCACCTAAACGAGGTGTTTCCACCCATGTCTTACTACTCATCCAGGTGGTGAGCCATTCCTCTCATTACAGCGCTCTCTGGTCTCTCATTCTGTACAGTCTGGTCTTGTCTGGTCATGTCTGTGATACGCAGCCTACGTATCCTGTTTGGGTAACCTCTCTCTAGGAAGACTGTAGTCACGCGAGAGGAGGAAGACTGTAGTCACCAAAGAGGAGGAAGACTGTAGTACCAAGAGGAGGAAGACTGTAGTCACCAAGAGGAGGAAACTGTCGTCACCAAGAGGAGGAGACTGTAGTCACCAAGAGGAGGAAGACTGTAGTCACCCCAGAGGAGAAGACTGTAGTCACCAAGAGGAGGAAGACTGTCGTCACAGCACAGAGGAAGGAAGACTGTACGTCACCAAGAGGAGGAAGACTGTAAGTCCACCAAGAGGAGGAGACTGTAGTCACCAAGAGGAAGGGAGACTGTAGTCACCAGAGGAGGAATCTGTAGTCACCAAGGGAGGAAGACTGTCGTCACCAAGAGGAGGAAGACTGTCGTCACCAAGAGGAGGGAGACGTAAGTCAACGAGGAGGAAGACTGTAGTCACCGGAGAGGAGGAAGACTGTAGTCACCGAAGGAGGAAAGACTGTTAGTCACCGAGAGGCGGAAGACTGTAGTCACGAAGAGGAGGAAGACTGGTAGTCACCAGAGGAGGTAAGTCACCGAGAAGCTGTAGTCACAAGAGGAGGAGAATGTAGTCACACAAGAGGAGG
>NW_019953871.1:0-2103 GCF_002910315.2 Salvelinus sp. IW2-2015
GGATGGAACGTTAAACGGGTGTCCTGACTCTCTGAGGTCATTAAAGATCCCATGGCACTTATCGTAAGAGTAGGGGTGTTAACCTTGGTGTCCTGGCTAAATTCCCAATCTGGCCCTCAACCATCACGGTCAACTAATAATCCCCAGTTTACAATTGGCTCATTCATCCCCCTCCTCTCCCCTGTAACTATTCCCCAGGTCGTTGCTGCAAATGAGAACGTGTTCTCAGTCAACTTACCTGGTAAAAAAAATAAAAAAATAAAAAAAATAATAAAAAATAATAATAATAATTACAGAACAGAATGAGGTATAAACAAACAATATTTGTTGAATAGAGTATTTTCTATAGAATCGTAAGATAAGTGAATATAAACATTAACATAAAATATAAAATGTAGAAAATAATAAAATATAATTAGTCCAGTCCTCACAATATCCTCACAATATTATGCAATTAGATTAGTCTATACAATGTAAACATAAGCCTATAGGCTATGGCTGCAGCTATATGTCTTAAAATAGTAAAATAAAACCTATACAGCTGTGTGATTAACTTTGGTTCCCTCTACAGCCTGGGCATTATTAGCATCAGCATGGACACCGGTCTATCTGGACTGTCTGGAGGAAATTGAGAAACTATGTCACATAGGTAGTTAAGCAGTCATTTACACAAATGCACTTCTGTCATACATTTGTAAATGTTGCAAAGTATGTAAACATTTGAATGTTTGAATTAAAATCTTACCATCAAAATATTCCTCTTCTGCACTTTCTCGAGGCAAAATCATCAATGATGTCATCATAGGACATGTGTTTCCCCACGTCATGATTTATGCTCATGATGGCCAGACCACTCAAACATTCCTGTGACATGGAAGACCTCAGGTGGCTTTTGATTAGCTTACATCTTGAAAATATCCTCTCTGCCAATGCTACTGTTACTGGTAGGGTGACCGCAATTCTTAGGGCTATCCACAGGTTAGGATAGAGTTCCTCCAGGTTTTTCTCACAGAGAAAGGAAAGCAGCTCAAAGGCAGTCATCTTATCTGATGGCAGATCAGGTCAATTCTGATTCTCGTGTGCCAGATCCATTCCACTGATGTCACAGTCATCTCTGAAGGTTAGAGTGTTTTCAACTTCCATGTAGTGAGCCTTTAACTGAGTTTTTGGAAAACGTGGTCACATAAAAAGCTGAGGGTGCTTTTACTGAACTTCTGTCACCAAATATGAATCTGCACAGTTCTTCCAGTAAATGTGTTTTTGTCAAATGTTCAGTGTAAATTGTTAAAAGTAGTCTTATGTGAAACATCTGAGTCTCAGCGCAATTACAGTGCATTCGGAAAGTACTTAGACCCATTCCATTTTTCAAAATGTTATTACGTTGTGGACTTATTCTAAATGAATTAAATAAAAAATAAAAAGAATCATGTTTTTGCTTTGTCATTATGGGGTATTGTGTGTAGATTGATGAGGATAAAAAAACAATTTAATCCATTTTAGAATAAGGCTGTAACGTAACAAAATGTGGATAAAGTGAAAGGGTCTGAATACTTTCCGAATGTACTGTACATTACCATGGAATTGCCCATGATGACTTTGTGTGAGAGTAGGCCTAAATATTTAATTGATATTTGAAAGAGGTTATAGTGTTTTGGGGTTGTTGTTTTTTTCATAGAATAATCTTACTCCTTTGCTGAGCTGTGGTGGAAGTATTCCTCAAAATCAGTTTTTTCACGATTATTTTAATCAGAAATCAGCTCAATTCCCAGTCTCCTAAACTAACATGATCCGCCCACCTGCCTACCACTTCTCTTGAGACAAAGATGGTTACTCTTGGTCTTGTTCAGTGGATCTTCTTTGATCTGCCAGTAAAACTGGAAGTAGACACAGGCTGGGTTTGGTGGCTATCTCTCAAGTCAGCTGGCCTGTCTGTCTATTGCTGGGAGATTTATAATGTAATTATCTCGCACGCTAGGAGACAGTCACAATTGGATATCTCCTTTTAGCAGCACCTGGCTGATGAGGAACACTTCTCATTCAATAGGGTCTTCAATAGCGTATGCTGTCCAGTCCCTTGATTTAGACAGGGCTTTTTTATTCCCA
>NW_019953872.1:0-2103 GCF_002910315.2 Salvelinus sp. IW2-2015
ACTGTCTTGGACCACACATGATGTATTGATACTGTCTTGGACCACACATGATGTATTGATACTGTCTTGGACCACACATGATGTATTGATACTGTCTTGGACCACACATTATGTATTGATACTGTCTTGGACCACACATTATGTATTGATACTGTCTTGGACCACACATGATATATTGATACTGTCTTGGACCACTCATGATGTATTGATACTGTCTTGGACCACACATGATATATTGATACTGTCTTGGACCACTCATGATGTATTGACACTGTCTTGGACCACTCATTATGTATTGACACTGTCTTGGACCACACATGATGTCCTGCTCACCTACAGTTTATCCTCTTTATTGTCAAAGACCTCTGACTATATTAATGGCTGTGTTTCTAGACACTATTAACCATGAGGTTCTTATCACAAAACTGTTCAAGTTCAATGTTTCCCCCTAAGCCATCAGATGGATGAAATCATACCTTGAAGGCAGAACCCAGTGTGTCAGAGTGAGCAATGAGCTGTCGCCCAATCTTAGCTATGATGTGGGCGTGCCCCAAGGGTCAATACTGGGGCCCCTCCTGTTCAGCCTGTACATTAATGATCTGCCTTCTGTCTGTACTGGGTCTGAAGTTCAAATGTATGCAGATGATACCGTGATATATGTGCATGCAAAGAGCAAACGACAAGCTGCACAAGAACTCACTACTGTAGTGGTCCAGGTTACAAAGTGGCTCACTACTGTAATGGTCCAGGTTACAGAGTGGCTCAGTGACTCGTGTTTGCATCTCAATGTGAAAAAAAACTGTTTGCATGTTCTTCACAAAGGGGGCAACTGATGCTACTGACTGAGACAAATGTGTCAGGGGAGAAGCTCCAGGTGGTATTTGATTTGAAGTACCATGGCATTATACTTGATTCCAACTATTTTTTTTAAAGTAGGTGAAAAAGGGAACTCAAATAACCAAATTCAACCTAGCTAATTTCCGATTCATACAGAATTGTTTGACTACAGGGGCAGTGAAACAGTACTTCAATGCTATGAAACTCCCCCACCTAACATACTGCTTGACTAGTTGGGCCCAAGCTTGCTGTACAACATTAAAACCCATTCAGTCTGTCTACAAACAGGCTCAGAAGGCATGAGTTCCTCCTGAGTTGGGAAAATCTTGTGCAATACACTGACGCATGTCTTGTATTCAAGAGCCTAATGTAAATGGCCTGTTTTTTTTTGTCCTTGGTACCTGGACATGAAGAAGACACTTAACAGACAGACGCAACATGTTATACAACACTGACGACCTCCGCTCGGTTTGAGTGGCGGCGTTTGTGTTTGTGTTTGTGGAGAAGGACAGGGAGCTTTGTATGTACTGAAACTGTCTGGGGGGAGAGGTGTGTGTGTGTGTGTGTGTGTGTGTGTGTGTGTGTGTGTGTGTGTGTGCGAGTGGAGAAGGACAGGGAGCGGATGGAGAAAGAGACATGAGTAAATGAAGTCTCTTCCCCTTCACCCCCGTCTTCCTCACACACACACACACACACACACATACACACACACACACACACCTCTCCCCCCAGACAGTTTCAGTACATACAAAGGGTCTCTCTTCATGACGTGTTCTGTGAAGGAAAAATACTTTCTCCGCTGTCACCCTATGTTCCTAGAGTGACTATATGACGTTATGCAACACTGAAACTCCTAGAGTGACTACAGTTGAAGTCAGAAGTTTACATACACTTAGGTTGGAGTCACTAAAACTATTTTTTCAACCACTCCACAAATTTCTTGTTAACAAACTATAGTTTTGGCAAATCGGTTAGGACATCTACTTTGTGCATGACACAAGTCATTTTTCCAACAATTGTTTACAGATTATTTCACTTATAATTCACTGTATCACAATTCCAGTGGGTCAGAAGTTTACATACACTAAGTTGACTGTGCCTTTAAACAACTTGGAAAATTCCAGAAAATCATGTCATGGCTTTAGAAGCTTCTGATAGGCTAATTGACATCATTTGAGTCAATTGGAGGTGTACCTGTGGATGTATTTCAAGGCCTACCTTCGAACTCAGTGCCTCTTTGCTTGACATCATGGGAAAATCAAAAGA
>NW_019953873.1:0-2103 GCF_002910315.2 Salvelinus sp. IW2-2015
CTATAAAAGAGGAAGGGAATGAGTGAGGGAGGAAGACAGCTGAATACATGATCTATAACAAGAATGATGAGGGAAGAAGACCAGCTGAATACATGATCTATAACAGAGGAAGGAATGATAGAGGCCAGCTGAATACATGATCTAACAGAGGAAGGAAAGATGAGGGAGGAAACCAGCTGGAATACATGATCTATAACAGAGAGAATGTGAGGAGGAAGACCAGCTGAATACATGATCTATAACAGAGGAAGGAATGATGAGGGAGGAAGACCAGCTGAATACATGAATCTTAACAGAGGAAGGAATGATGAGGAGGAAGACCGGTGATACCATGTCCTATAACAGGAGGAAGACTGACGTGGCAGCTTGATACATGATCTATAACAGAGAAGGGAACGACGATGAGATGCATACGAGGGTATTGATGAGAAGCCCAAACGCCTAATACATGATCCTATAACAGAGGAAGCGAATGATGAGGCCAGACGACCAGCTGAATACATGATCAAAACAGAGAAGGATGATGAGGGAGGATGACAGCTGAATACATGACTACTAACAGAGGAGGAAAGATGAGGGAGAAGACCAGCTGAATACAGATCTATAACAGAGGAAGAATGATTAGGAGCAAGTCCAGCTGAATACACGATCATCAACAGAGAAGGAATGGAGGGAAGACCAGCTGAATACATGATGTCTAAAGAGGAGGAATGATGGGGAGGAAGGCCAGCTGAATACATGACTATAACAGAGAGAAGAGAGAGGAGAAACCAGCTGAAACATGACATCTATAACAGAGGAAGAAGACAATACTGAATACATGATCTACTACCCAGAGGAGAGAATGATGAGGAGGAAGACCACTGAATACATGTTATCAACAGGGAAGGAATATGAGGAGAGGAGTAGTAATGTTGGATATTTAATCAGACCTATAGTAGCAAGTCACAATACAACCGTCTGTCCTGCTCCAGTATCATGAGCTCACAAGCAAAGTTGAACGGTGGTTTCACTCACCCTGCTTGGTCAGTTTGAAGGGAACAACGTGTATCTTCCAGCATCAGAGAGAGTAACTCTGGTCAGCTTTAAGGAGACGTTGCCATTCTTCAGTTCTTCATTAAACATTGATGTCCTTCCCCTGTAGGATGGAGACTGYTCCTCATTGGAGTCTCGACCTTGYCGGTACAAATGGACGTTCCTTGTTTTCAGGTMCAATCCTGTCCACTCCACTGCCATGTCCTCAGCATTGACACTGGGTTTCAGGAAACATGGTAGAATGACGTCATCACCAGCTAAGGCAATGACTCGGTCAGCCGGTCCAACAACTTGAACCTCAGACGACCCTGGAGAAAAACAAATGACACACAGTTAAAGATACCTGGTAACTTCCTGTTGCTCGATGGATTCTGGCCCACATGACACCATTCATTCCTGTGTTTAGACTCATTAGTGATTTGAAGTCAAATGAAGGCGGTTAAGATGGCGTCTCATGTGGGAGATTTATCTGAACAGTTTGAGCTACTCCAGGAAGTGACGTTACAGGCTAGCTCAGTGCTGCCCCCTCTCATTAAGTACCTGAAGTTGAAGGCCAACCGGGGTACTGCAGGCTGCCATTAGACATAACATACAGGCTAGCTCAGTGCTGCCCCCTCTCATTAAGTAGCTCAAGTTGAAGGCCAACAGGGGTACTGCAGGCTGCCATTAGATATAACATGCAGGCTAGCTCAGTGCTGCCCCCTCTCATTAAGTAACTCAAGTTGAAGGCCCACCGGGGTACTGCAGGCTGCCATTAGACATAACATGCCATTAGCAATGCACACTGAGTTTACAAAACATTATGAACACCTGAGCTGTGTTCGAAAGCCCATACTGACGTACTGTATACTACATACTTAATGAGTATATACTATATACCAAAGGTCCACACCTTTGGTGTATTTTATTTGATACATGTGACAATATCATCGTAAAGTATGTTTTTTTCAATATAGTTTTATTAGATTATTGAAATTTATTCATGAATACTCGAGTCACAAATATGATGACTTGCAACTCGACTTTGACACCAATGACTCGCGACTGAACTTGGACTTGAGCCTTATG
>NW_019953874.1:0-2103 GCF_002910315.2 Salvelinus sp. IW2-2015
ATCATTCATCATGAACACTAACCACTCCGCGTATTGGTCCGATCCTTCTCGCCTCTCCTCGTCCGAGGAGGAGGAATATGACGATAGCCGTTACAATTTCACATAACTGGGATAAAGATTTACATCTGTTGGTCACAGATACTGTACCTCACAATTGCCCTCAGGATCTCGCAACGGTATTTTGGTGCATTCAAATTTCCATCGATAAAATGCAATTGGGCTCGTTGTCCATAGCTTATGCCTGCCCATACCATAATCTCAATGCCATCATGGGGCACTGATCACAATGTTGACATCAGCAAACCGCTCGCCCACACGACACCATACACATGGTCTGTGGTTGTGAGGCCGGTTGGATGTACTGCCAAATTCTCTAAAATGACATTGGCGGCAGCTTAGGGTAGAGAAATTAACATTACATTCTTTGGCAACAGCTCTGGTGGACATTCCCGCAGTCAGCATGCCAATTGCACTCTCCCTCAAAACTTGAGACATCTGTGGATTTGTGTTCTGTGACAAAACTGGCTATTTTAGAGTTGCCTTTTATTGTCCTCAGCACAAGGTGCACCTGTGTAATGATCATGCTGTTTAATCAGCTTCTTGATATGCCAAACTTTTCAGGTGGATGGATTATCTTGGCAATGGAGAAATCGTTACTAACAGGGATATAAACAAATTGCAGCTCATGAAACATGGGACCACTACTTTACATGTTGCGTTTATATTTTTTTCAGTCTAGAGTTGATCCAAACACTGATTTCTACAACGCTGCAGGTCTGAGACCTGTTCCTGTCTCTCTCCTCCCTACACCTGTTCTAAACCAGTTTATCTCAGGCATGTTTAACCAGATTAGAAACAGTAACTACACTACATACTACTGACACTGAATGCTTGTACACCCCCCAAGACACAGAAACAGACAGACACACACACAGGGCTGGCATAATAATCAAATGGAGGGGGGACACAACTTCTTGACTACCACACCTATACAGAGTGAACAGAGCGGTGAATGTGTGTAAAAGAGAGGCAGGTGTGTGGAACGATAGATACACCCTGGCAACACTAATGATCAACAAACCTCAAACTCTAGCCTCAGCTGCCTCACATCCTGTTGACGCACTAGGCAGTAAACAGTGGATAACCTAGCTCAGTATGATACACACATCAAACACACACCTCTTCTGCAGAGACACTTTAATCTCTGAAACAAATCTAAAACCACGAAGCTAAACTGAGACTGAAATGTCTTAAGGCTCGCACATATTGCACCGAATGTGGATCTAGCGTCCGTCTGCCGGTCATTCATCGGGTTGTAGAATAGCCGTGCACTCAGTTTGCAAATTACGTTCAGAGGTGCTAAGTATTCTGGGCCAGCAATAGCTATTGGTGTGTCCGAGACCTTCCAGAAATAAATAAATGCACCTTACAGACATACATGTGATCTTGTGAGTGTTTTGAATAAAGAAAAAGGGACAGAAATAAATGTCGGATGCTTTTGCTTGCATAGCCACATTAGCCAAGCAGTACGTTGATTAATGTCAACGGTGTTAAGGATAAAGCAAGCAGAAGGTTTTGACAAATACAGACATGAAGAGACTGAGCGATATAAGCCTAAACTCACCGAAAAAACAACAGGTATGAAGAAACAGCAAACAGACCTCCAAAGACAACTTATTATGCTAAAAAGCAACCCTACAAAACAGAGATATATAGACACACCTGAGAGGACAGAGGACAGTGCTCAGTATTGGACAGAGTCCAGATATAGGAAAGTGCTCAGTATTGGACAGAGTCCAGATATAGGACAGTGCTCAGTATTGGACAGAGTCCAGATATATGACAATGCTCAGTATTGGACATAGTCCAGATATAGGACATAGTATAGATATAGGACAGTGCTCAGTATTGGACATAGTCCAGATATAAGACAGTGCTCAGTATTGGACAGAGTCCAGATATAGGCCAGTGCTCAGTATTAGACAGTGTCCAGTATTGGACAGAGTCTAGATATAGCACAGTGCTCAGTATTGGACAGAGTCCAGATATAGGCCAGTGCTTAGTATTGGACAGAGTCCAGATATAGGACATAGTTTAGATATA
>NW_019953875.1:0-1261 GCF_002910315.2 Salvelinus sp. IW2-2015
TCTAAAAGACTCAGTCTGATGTTCTCTGCACCCGACATCCAGTCCAAAAACACCTGAAATGTGGGGTGGAAGTTTGGGCTATAGTCACAGTCAAACTGCCCACTCTGAAACACAAAATGAAACATAATATTAGCCAAATGTAGACAGTAACAGAGAGCTATAATTACTGTAGCTGAACATATAGCACCTAGAATGTTTTTCCCTGTGAGAACTTCATGGTGYCAGGTACATGCACATAAAAACCACACATCAAACCCAACACCACAAACCAGTAGTAGCACATTACAAAGGAATACTTACACTGAGTGTACAAAACATTAAGGACACCTTCCTAATATTGAGTCGCACCCCCACTTCCCACAGTTTTGCAAATTTGGCTGGATGTCCTTTGGGTGGTGGATCATTCTTAATACACAAGGGACGTTGTTGAGAGTGAAAACACCATCAGTGTAGCAGTTCTTGACACAAACCGGCTACTATACCCCTGTTAAAAGTTAATTCAATATTTTGTCCTGCCATTCACCCTCTGAATGGCCCACATACACAATCCATGTCTCAATTGTCTCAAGGCTTAAAAATACTTATTTAATCTGTCTCCTTCGCTTCATCTACACTGATTGAAGTGGATTTAACAAGTGGCTTCAATAAAATATCAAAGCTTTCACCTGGATTCATCTGGTCAGTCAATGTCATGAAAAGAGTGGGTGTCCTTAATGTGTTGTACACTCTGTACATATAGGAATGTATGGTAGTATGTGATGGCCATGCTTACTTTTGGCTGTATGCTAGAATTTGCCACCAGCTCACAGCAGAGACCATATTTTCCTCTGGGAGTCAATGTGCAGTTGGAGCTGGTTTGAATGAAGGTACTCCCCTTCTGTTGATGTTTCACCTTCAAAGAATAAAGGTGCATTACTTCAGGGTAAACTGATCAAATACATTCACACTAACAGTTGTGATAGAAATCAAGTAATGGTAATGAGACATTTTACCACCATTTATCCAGTTAGAGCAATATCTACAGTCGTGGCCAAAAGTTTTGAGAATGACACAAATATTAATTTCCACAAAGTTTGCTGCTTCAGTGTCTTTAGATATTTTTGTCAGATGTTGCTATGGAATACTGAAGTATATTTACAAGAATTTCATGAGTGTCAAAGGCTTTTATTGACAATTACATGAAGTTGATGCAAAGAGTCAATATTTGCAGTGTTGACCCTTCTTTTTCAAGACCTCTGCAATCCGCCCTGGCATGCTGTCA
>NW_019953875.1:1433-3535 GCF_002910315.2 Salvelinus sp. IW2-2015
CCCTGAGCCACTTTAGTTTATCACTTTTGCCTTATGGCAAGGTGTTCCATCATTGCTGCGAAAAGGCATTGTTGTCACCAAAACTGTTCCTGGGATGTTGGGAGAAGTTTGCTCCTCGGAGGATGTGTTGGTTACCATTCTTTATTCATGGCTGTGTTTCTTAGACAAAAATTGTGGAGTGAGCCACTCCCTTGGCTGAGAAGAAGAAAACCCCACACATGAATGGTCTCACTCAGGATGCTTTACTGTTGGCATGACACAGGATTGATTGTAGCGCTTTAGCCTTGTCTTCTCCGAACAAGCTTTTCCCGGATGCCCAAACAATCGGAAAAGGGGATTCATAGAGAAAATGACTGTTACCCCAGTCCTCAGGCAGTTCCATTCCCTGTACCTTTTGCAGCAATTATCCAGTCTTGTCCCTGATGTTCTATCCTGGAGATAAGTGCTTCTGTTGCTAGCCCTTCTTGACACAAGGCCATCCTCCAAAAAGTCTTCGCCTCACTGTGCGTGCAGATGCACTCACACCTGCCTGCTGCCATTCTGAGCAAAGCCTTGACTGGTTGTCGCCCAGATCCCGCAGCTGGAATTCAAACTTTAGGAGACGGTCCTGGTTGCTTGCTGGACTTTCTTGGGCGCCCTGAAGCCTTCTTCACAACAATTGAACCGCTCTCCTTGAAGTTCTTGATGATCCGATAAATGGTTGATATAGGTGCAATCCTACTTGGCAGCAATATCCTTGCCTGTGAAGCTCTTTTGTGCAAAGCAATGATGATGTCATGTGTTTTCTTGCAGGTAACCATGGTTGACAGAGGAAGAACAATGATTCCAAGCAACACCCTCCTTTTGAAGCTTCCAGTCTGTTATTCAAACTCAATCAGCATGACAGAGTGATCTCCAGCCTRGTCCTCGTCAACACTCACACCTGTGTTAACGAGAGAATCACTGACATGATGTCAGCTGGTCCTTTTGTGGCAGGGCTGAAATGCAGTGGAAATGTTTTTGGGGGATTTAGTTCATTTGCATGGCAAAGAGGTTCTGATCACTCTTCATAACATTCTGGAGTATATGCAAATTGCGAGAGAGAATAAGATTTCATTGTTTATTAGGAATAAACACACACAGACACACCAGGGCTCGACATTTGCACAGTTGATGAAACCAATGCTGCGTACTACGTTTGCTCCAGCCCTGCTCAAACACACCACATTGTAAAAATGCAGCTGCTCAACAGGACATTGATAAGCTGACTCTGGTGCGTTTGAGCAGGGTTGGATCAAAATCCTGCAGACCCAGTAGCTCTCTAGATGGAGGCTTGACGGATCACATGTGTTTAATACAGTAGCCTACCAGTGCAGTATTTTACTTTGTGGGGGGTMAAGTGTCTTGCTCAAGGCAAGAGATAGTGTATAATGCATGGGATCAGAGAGCAGCAGCCTTCCAWTGTCAATACCAGTGATAATAAGGAATGTTATTTTGTGAAGTGGTTCCTTGCATCGTACAACACAATTTCCCCTCACCGTTTTGGCCCATTGTCTTACATACCTTTTTTTGGGGGGGGGGGGGACAAGTGACTTGAGCTTTCAGAAGAGTAAAAAATCAGTGAAGTTAATGTCATGCCCTGACACACAGACACACAGTGCAGCAGCAGCAGCAGCGCTAGCCAGTGGGACGGGGAGGACCCCCGCCTGTCTGTAATGTAGATGGATGGCCCTCACTGTGGCACTCACACCATCAGAGCAGTCAACCAACAGACAACAGCTGCTGTCGCTGTGTGTGTTAAAACAGACCAATCAAATCACTCCATTAAGGTAGGAGGAAACACACAGTGGGTGGATGTGTCGCAGACAAACGGATGTCATTCATTGTAGGAGATGGATGGCTGGCTGAGCTCTAATAGTACATCATTGTAGGAGATGGATGGCTGGCTGAGCTCTAATAGTACATCATTGTAGGATGTAGGAGATGGATGGCTGGCTGGAGCTCTAATAGTACATCATTGTAGGAGATGGATGGCTGGCGAGCTCTAATAGTACATCATTGTAGGAGATGGATGGCTGGCTGAGCTCTAATAGTACATCATTGTAGGAGATGGATGGCTGGCT
>NW_019953876.1:0-2102 GCF_002910315.2 Salvelinus sp. IW2-2015
AATAATGAAGAGTGGTACTTTTCCTTTCCTCTCCGGCAAATGAATTTACCCATTTACCAATAGGTGCCCTTCTTTGCGAGGCATTGGAAAACCTCCCTGCTCTTTATGGTTGAATCTGTGTTTGTAATTCACTGCTCAACTGAGGGACCTTACAGATAATTGCATGTGTGGGATACAGAGAAGAGGTAGTCATTCAAAAATCATGTTAAGCCCTCTTATTGCACACAGTGAGCCCCTGCAACTTACTATGTGACTTGTTAATTTTAAGATTTTTTTGTTTTGTAAAACATACAGTAATTCCACTTGGACATTATGTGTAGGCCAGTAGGCCCGTAGGCCAGTAGGCCAGTAGACCCGTAGGCCAGTGACACAAAATCTCTATTTAATCCCTTTTAAATTCAGGCTGTAACACAACACCATGTGTGTAAAAGGTCAAGGGGTGTGAATACACAGTATATCATTCATGTAAAACAAAAAATGAAGGCATGACACATTGCACAAGCCCTGAGCTTTTAAAATGGCTGAGTTCCTATGGGAATTTGCATATGTTTAGAGTGCCACCATAAGGTCTCAATAAAAAAACGAAAAACATTTTGGAACAGTATTTGGTGACTTATTTTATTTCGAACCTAGAATTTTAAATGTCTTATTCCCTGACATGGGGACAATTGTGGGAACCCAATGACTGTCTATCAGCTGTCTTCACTGGGTAAACGTTGCAACTTCTATCGAGTGCCACAAACTTTCCTTCATCACTCCTGTTGAAACCAATATGTGGAGAGATGATTAGACCATTTTGTTTAGCTCCACTGTTAAACTTATGAAGAAATGTTTTATCAACTTTGCCATGGCTGGACAGTAGACACTCAATCCGCTTTTCCCCTAATATGATATGAGGCCCTTTTCAATCAAACCCGGGAAATGTCAGAAATAACACTTATGATGCAATGTCTGGGTATTTAAGTTAATATTCAGTTGGTTTACTTTTGGTATCATAAACATTTTTTTGCAGAGTACATGAATCCAAACAGACATGCGGAAGAAGACAAATGTTTGCAATTTATTTCGGAAACCTGGTCAAATTCCCTAGAGCTGAAATATGTCCTGGCCTTCATTAGTTACAGTTAGTAACAGGCTTAAGGTCTGAATCCAATGTATCAACATTCATTTCAGGAAAAAATRCATTACAACACATAACTCACACTCACACGTGTAGAGCCAAATACAACACTACAGGATATACGGTACTGCACCATATATCATATACTGCCACTATGATTGTTTAGTTCAAAAAATGTCTTAACAATTTCTTCACCAACAGCAATTCTTCAATCAAACCAAAATGTTAATTTGCTGTCAACATAACAATGGACCACTTTAGATGTCATGAAGATAYTGTTTATGTGCAATAAATAGCATAGTTTATATTTGATCCTCTTTGATCTCAGCGTGAAGACTGGTGCTGTATTCGGAGGCTGCACGGCATACAGTGTCTCACGTGTACAGCTCTCTGGCTTACATTAAAGCCAACGTGCTGAAATGTTCTCAATCACCCTCAAATGCAAAACAGGACCATCACTTCTGTGGCGCTCCATGTGTTGCCCATACACATTACTACAGTAGGAGACAAGGTTTCTGAGGGAGGGGATACAACAGTTCTTTGAGAACTGTTTTTTCTCAAGGGGTTATCACGTTAGGCTGTAGCATGGGACCTGCACAGTGTACACTAACCAAAACAGACATCTGTGAAGATCATCAATGATAAAAACTGGGATTATTAAAGTCCATTATCATCCCTTTGGAATATCCCACCCACACATGATATTTTATACAACATGGTCATATTGTGAGTGTCATATTATTTATTTATTACGAGGACAACTTTACTCACACATACAGCTCATATAAACAGCCATATAAGTATAATCTATGGAASCACACATGCATGCTGGGAACTGCATGAGACATACTACCTTGTATTTTGGGAAATTCACTAAGGTGGGACACACTGGTAGACAGTATAATCCTGTTATGGCTGCAAGCCCGACGCCGGTACACCTATGACAACATCCAGCTCAAGTGCAGGGCGCGAAATTCAAAAT
>NW_019953877.1:0-2102 GCF_002910315.2 Salvelinus sp. IW2-2015
GGGCCAGCCTTTTGGTACCCTAACTCTCCGGGATGGCTGAGAAGGCCTACTACCAGGCAACGAATTATGAGGGACTCAAACGTGAGATCCTGAGCTGGTGATGGAGAAAACCGGGGAACGGGTCAGGAATCGGTTCCACTGGCCCAAAGTTAAGTGCCCTGTGGAGTACTACTGTCATACCTGCCCAGAGTGCCATATCACAGCCCCGAGGGCACATTATCGAAACCCTTTGGTTCCCCTGCCCATTATAGGGGTGATGTTTGAGCAGGTGGCGATGGATCTGTTGGATCTGTTGGTGAAGACATTGAGGCGACACCAATACATCCTGGTAATCATGGATTACAACACCCGGTATCCGGAGGCATTCCCGTTATGCACGGCGGCAGCAAAAGGTATCGCACGGGAGCTCTTCCATTTATTCAGTTGGATGGGTATTTTGCCGGAAATCCTGCGGACCAGGGCACTGCATTCATGTCTCGTGTAATGAAAGATGTCTACAATCTTTTACGAATCAAACAGGTGAGAACCAGTGTGTACCATCCACAAACGGACGGGCTAGTCAAATGCTTCAATAAGATCCTAAAGCAGATGTTGAAGAAGGTCATCGAGAGAGACGGGAGGAACTGGGACCAGCTGCTGCCCCACCTGATGTTCTCGGTACGTGAGGTACCCCAAGTGTCCACTGGGTTCTCCCCCATTGAGCTCCTGTATGGTCGTCGGCCCCGCAGACTGCTGGACCTAGCCAAGGAGGTCTGGGAGGACCAACCGACCCCCCTTCGCAGCATGGTGGAACACGTGGAGAAGAGGAGAGATAGGATGAAGGCGATTTGGCCAGTGGTGAGGGAGCACATGTCCCATGCGCAACAGGCCCAGGAGCGTGTATACAACCGGAGGGCCAAACCCCGAGAGTTCCACCCAGGTGAGAAGTTCTTGGTGCTGATCCCCACAATGGAGAGCAAATTTCTGGCAATGTGGCATGGGCCCTATGACATCGTCAAGCTTACTATGTGAACCTACTGAAGAAGTGGCACGCACGAGAGGCGATGTGTGCAACGTGGACCCGGCCACTGCAGAACCCACCCTCTGTCGAAGTTTCCATGGGGGAAGACCTCTGCCCGACTCAACGACAAGCACCCCGAGAGTTGGTCCGCAGGATTTCCCGCAGGATTTCCATGGGGGAAGACCTCTGCCCGACTCAACAACAAGCACCCCTTGAGTTGGTCCATTGGAATACGGCCGTGTTCTCCGAGGTCCTGGTGCGCACGGATCTCGTGGAACATCATATCCACACACGTCCATGAGAAAAAGTCAGCAAATGGCCTTACCGGATACCAGAAGCCCGGAGGGTGGCGGTCCAGCGGGAAGTGATGACAATGCTAGAGATGGGGGTATTGAAGGAGTACCACAGTGAGTGGTCTAGCCCTATACTGCAACGCCTTCTCCAACCTGGGAGGGCTATACTACCACTACCGGGTTCTTCCTTTCGGGCTCTACGGAGCCCCAGCGACTCATGGACCACGTCTTGCGCCCGCAGCAGCCCACAAGTGCAAGCTGGGCTACACCGAGGTGGAGTACCTGGGCTATCGAATCGGGCGGGAAATGTGATGCCCCAAGAAAAGAAATCGCTGCCATTAGGGAATGCCCGGTCCCCCAAATCAAGAAGCAGGTGAAGTTGTTCCTGGGGTTAGCAGGCTACTACAGTTGATTCGTACCTAACTGTGCCTGCAATAGCTTTTCTCCTCACAGACATAACAAAGGCACACCTACCCCAGATGGTGCGATGGACGGAGGACACAGAGGCGGCGTTCCAGGCCCTGAAGGAAATGCTATGTTCTTCACCACGGACTTCTCAAAAAACTCCTGGTCCAGACAGACACGTCTGACACCGGGGTAGGGGACTTCTTGTCCAAAGAGCAGGAAAGCAAGGAACACCCAATCATGTATGTCAGCAGGAAGCTCCTCCCGATGGAGAAGAAGTACTCGATTGAAAGAGTGCCTCGCCGAGAAGTGGGCATTGGACACCCTCAAGTATTACCTCCTCGGGAGGAAGTTCACCCTGATCACTGACCATGCCCCCCTTGAGTGGAAGGCAAGAGGTAAGG
>NW_019953878.1:0-2101 GCF_002910315.2 Salvelinus sp. IW2-2015
CGAATTTAACATAATACGTCTAGTGCTTAAGCTTAAAGTACAAAGCAGCCCCTGCTCACGAATCATACCACGTCCATGGGATGGACAGAGGGAATAGAGGCAACAGTTGCTCCGTGTCCCACATGTACCTAATGGGGGCTGGAGGGTAGAGGAGGGTGGGGTGTGGTTCTGGAGGTCACAGACTAATAACGCCTTCGGGCTCCTTGTTGAAAAGTGCTTGGTTGGGGGTTTTAGGGGAGCTTAGCTTGAATAGAGAAGACATGAGGGCTGAGCCTCTCAGTATCCTGAGGAATGGTGCGAGAAACCAGGAGAAGGGGTGGATGAGGAACAGGGGTTGTAGTACTGCTACAGGGCATACATTCTGTCAGCTATCGGGCGTGATGGAACGCTGGAACCGAAAAAAGAGCGGTTTCCCTATATGGGGAACGCGGAGCCTGCAAATGACGCCTGTTTTTATTCTGCTTTTGATTGCTGTGGCCTTGTTAACTTCTGGGGTATGGTTTGTTTTGTTTTCATGTTTTGTTTCTAGAAAGCTGGTTCTGAATATTTCCATGCTCAGCACACCCCATCCCTATTATCGCTGTCCCAATCAGGCAGGGGCCTGCCCCCAGCCCCCCCCTTTCCACACACACACACACAACAAATCACACAACACACATACACACACAGTACATAATAATGACTAGCCAGGCTGATGAAACGGGCAAGCAGGGTTTTCCATCTTCGCTTTCTCTCTCACCTCTCCGCTATCCTCTCCATCTCCTCCTTCACAACTCCCCCTCCTCTCTGTCTCTCTCTCTTCTCTCTCTCTCTCTCTCTTCTCTCTCTCTCTCTCTCTGTCTAGCTCCCTGTCTTTGAAGGAAAAGGAAGGAGGCTTCATTGTCAGTCTGCCTGAGCATTAGACACACATTCAGCAGAATTAGCCCGGCGTATCTGTTGACGTTGCTCTATTCTTACCCCACGCTAAAGAGCCTACATTTTAATCAGCAGCTTGCTCCGATGCACAGGCCAAATGTTCTTGCCTTTATAAAAAAAAATATGAAAAAAATAAAAGTCAGCTATAACTCTCGGGGATGAGGACAATTATTTTAGATTAAAATGGCCGCCCATGACATGGCGAGGAAAACCTCGACGGCGACCAAGAAAAAAAAGAATGCTTTAGAAACAGTGCATGTGGGGTAAAGGACTTATGAGAGAAAGACAAATACAAGTTTGAATATCTTTTAAATATTGAAGAGTCGAATGTGGTCCTTGAGACTCATCATTAGCAGTAATGGGTTTTATGCATCGCACCATTGAGCTATTTATTCCACTGCTTCTTCTAATCTTTAGGAGGCAAGTCCCATCTGAATCATTACACATCCAATCCAACAACAGCGCCTCTGTGTGTGTGTGTGTGTGTGTGTGTGTGTGTGTGTGTGTGTGTGTGTGTGTGTGTGTGTGTGTGTGTGTGTCTGTGTGCATGTATATGTGCAATGTAGAAGATGAAAAGGATTCTTGGGAGAATCTTTCCTTGTTCTCTCCCTCACTCAGTTGTTTTGATCCACTTCTCTAATGTGTGCTTGAACGAAAAGGAGGGAAATATTTTTGCCTCAACACTGAACCACACAAATTTGTGTGAAAATTAGGGGGAATGTTGGGAAAAATTGGTTGTGAGAAACTGGATGAGCCAAGACCAATTTAGATGGCACTTATCCATATGGGGACCGATCAATGTGTTTTTTAATTTTTTTAAATTAACAAAATAATCCCTCAATTCCAATGCATGGTTATTCTTCATCACTGTCACAAATAAATATGTGAGTAAAATATTTTACTACAAACACAAAATCATATTTTATGTTTAATAGTTTGAAGTCAAGTCTTGATCTCCCTCTGTCCCTGCCTTCTGTTAATTTCCAATTTCTATGTAAATTCACTGCAGTGTACCACAGCCAGCAAGGCTACAGAATCAAGGTTACAGCAGCGCCTCTGTAAAGAAATGTTGACGGTTTTAGGACTGCAGCAAACATCGAGAATGTGTAAAGATCAAATCCAGCCACACAAAAGGAGAAACATGGAGTCCATGCCAATTACTAGCCCCATACTTCCCCTGTACACA
>NW_019953879.1:0-2101 GCF_002910315.2 Salvelinus sp. IW2-2015
TTGGTAAGCAACCCCTGTGTAGATTTGGCCTTGTGTTTTAGGTTATTGTCCTGCTGAAAGGTGAATTCATCTCCCAGTGTCTGGTGGAAAGCAGACTGAAGCAGGTTTTCCTCTAGGATTTTGCCAGTGCTTAGCTCCATTCAGTTAATTTTTTATCCTGAAAAACTCATCAGTCCTTAACAATTACAAGCTTACCCATAACACGATGCTGTCACCACTATGCTTGAAAATATGGAGAGTGGTACTCAGTAATGTGTTYTATTGGATTTGCCCAATCCATAACACTGTATTTGGGACAAAAAGTTTGTTTTGCAGTATTACTTTAGTGCCTTGTTGCAAACACGATGCATGTTTTGGGATATTTTTTGTTGTTGTACAGGCTTCTTTCTTTTCACTCTATCAATTAGGTTAGTATTGTGGAGTAACTACAATGTTGTTGATCAATCCTCAGTTTTCTCCTATCACAGCCATTAAACTCTGTAACTCTTTTAAAGTCACCATTGGCCTCACGGTGAAATCCCTGAGCGGTTTAGTTAGGAAGGACGCCTGTACCTTTGTATAGTGACTGGGTGTACCGATACACCCACCAAAGTGTAATTAATAACGTCACCATGCTCAAAGGGATATTCAATGTCTTTTAGTTTTTTGTACCCATCTACCAATAGGTGCCCTTCTTTGCGAGGCATTTGAAAACGTCCCTGGTCTTTGTGGTTGAATCTCTGTTGGAAATGCACTGCTCGACTGAGGGATCTTACAGATTATTGCATGTGTGGGGTACAGAGATGAGGTAGTCCTTCAAAAATCATATTAAACACTCTTATTGTACACAGAGTGAGTCCATGCAACTTAGTATATGACTTGTTGAGCACATTTTCACTCCTGAACTTATTTAGTCTTGGCATAACAAAGGAATTGAATACTTATTGACTGAAGACATTTAAGCTTTTCAGCTTTAATTCATTTGTAAACATTTCGAAAAACATAATTCCACATTATGGAGTACTGTGTGTTGGCCAATGACAAAAACATCTACATTTAATCAATTTTAAATTACGGTTGTAACACAACATAATGTGGAAAAGTTAAGGGGTGTGAATACTTTCTGAAGGCACTGAATATAAATTATTGATAATTACTAGTTAAATCAGACATGAATCCCCATTGTAACAGGGGGATGGAAGCTTGTTTTGTGCAACAGGGAGGTCCAAGTGAATGCGAAAATTCACGAAAATTGTTAAACTGTTAGAACATTTCTAGCCGTCTATCATAGGGTAGAGCAAGGTTGACGTGTTATGCTCAACCTGCTCAGTTTTTCACAATAAAAAAACATAAAATGGCCAAAAACAGAAGAACCAGTCCACCTGCTTTCACACTATGATTTGACTTTTGACTTGTGAAAGAAATATTTAAAAAATAACTAGTTTCACCATATTATGTATGTAGTTTTGTCCTTGAGCTGTTCTTGTCTATTAATGTTCCGTATTATGTCATGTTTATGTATTTTCTGGGGTTAGTAGGTTAAAATGTTACTAGAAGTCACAGAGGGTGCACATTGGAATATGTCAAAATGCTGAATATTGGCACTTTAGCAAGTCTTTATTCATATTGAAAATCTGATTTATTGAATTCTCCATGTGACCTATATTAAAGGGCACTTCATTTCATATAAGAGCCTTTTAAAATGCAATATTGCTGCATCATTTCAACTTAACATTTCAAAGGCACTAATTTCGTGGAACGACCCAGTACATGTTAAGTTCTGCCAGTTGGAAGTTGATTGCAATGCACTCGTCATKATTTTTTTACAATGGGGGATTGCCAAGATGGAGACACGGTGGCTTCAACACAGCGCCCCCTACCAGTCATCTAGTGTATCTATAAATTATTGGTAATTACTAGTTAAATCTGCCATGACAGGGGGAATGGAAGCTTGTTTTGTGCAACAGGGAGGGCCAATTGAATGCAAAAGCTACCCAGTASACGTTAAGTTGGACGTTGGTTGCATGACCGATAATGTATCATGTGTGTAGTCATTTATGTAGTCATCTAAATGCTTCTTAGTGCTTTTGGTACGCTTTTGGCATGTGTCAAGTACAATAAT
>NW_019953880.1:0-2096 GCF_002910315.2 Salvelinus sp. IW2-2015
TCGCGAAACGGGGGATTTAACAAGTCATTCGCGAAACAAGCACTGTCGTTGCACCAATGTGTACCTAACCATAAACATCCATGCCTTTCTTAAAATCAATACACAAGTATATATTTTTAAACCTGCGTAGTTAGTTAATATTGCCTGCTAACATGAATTTCTTTTAACTAGGGAAATTGTGTCACTTCTCTCGCGATCTGTGGCAACAGAGTCGGTATATGCAGCAGTTTGGGCCGCCTGGCTCGTTGCGAACTGTTGTGAAGACCATTTCTTCCTAACAAAGACAGCCAACTTCGCCATACGGAGGATGATTTAACAAAAGCACATTTGCGAAAAAAGCACAATCGTTGCACGAATGTACCTAACCATATAAACATCAATGCCTTTCTTAAATCAATACACAGAAGTATATTTTTTTAAACCTGCATATTTAGTTAAAAGAAATAGCAGGCAATATTAACTAGGCAAATTGTGTCACTTCTCTTGCGTTTATTGACGCAGAGTCCAGGGTATATGCAACAGTTTGGCCGCCTGGCTCGTTGCGAACTAATTTGCCAGATTTACATAATTATGACATAACATGAGGTTGTGCAATGTAACAGCAATATTTAGACTTATGGATGCCACCCGTTAGATAAAATACGGAACCGTACCGTATTTCACTGAAAGAATAAACATTTTTGAAATGATAGTTTCTGGATTTGACCATATTAATGATCTAAGGCTCGTATTTCTGTGTGTCATTATATTATAATTAAGTCTATGATTTGATAGCGCAGTCTGACTGAGCGGTGGTAGGCAGCAGCAGGCTCGTAAGCATTCATTCAAACAGCACTTTCCTGCATTTGCCAGCAGCTTTTCGCTGTGCTTCAAGCATTGCGCTGTTTATGACTTCAAGCCTATCAACTCCCGAGATTAGGCTGGCAATACTAAAGCACCTATTAGAACATCCAATAGTCAAAGGTATATGAAATACAAATGATATAGAGAGAAATAGTACTATAATTCCTATAATAACTACAACCTAAAACTTCTTACCTGGGAATATTGAAGACTCATGTTAAAAGGAACCACCAGCTTTCATATGTTCTCATGTTCTGAGCAAGGAACTTAAACGTTAGCTTTTTTACATGGCACATATTGCACTTTTACTTTCTTCAACACTTTGTTTTTGTATTATTTACACAAAATTGAACATGTTTCATTATTTGAGACTAAATTGATTTTATTGATGTATTATATTAAGTTAAAATAAAAGTGTATAGTTGTAATTGTCATTATTACAAATATATATAAAAATCGTCATCGGCTTTTTTTGGTCCTCCAGTAATCGGTATCGGTGTTGAAAAATCATAATCGGTCGACCTCTATGTTGTACCCACTKTGACTATTAAAACCTACCCTAACCAGAAACTGTGGATAGATGGCTGCATTCGCACAAAACTGAATGCTCAAACTAAAATGTCAGTATAGAGACAAAGTGGAGTCGCAATTCAGGGTCTACAGACAATCACGGACAACAAAAGGAAAACTAGCCACGTCACGGACACTGATGTCTTGTATCCAGAAAAACGAAACACCTTTGCCCACTTTGAGGAGAATACAGTGCCACCGACGCGGCCCGCTACCTAGGACTGTGGGCTCTCCTTCTCCGTGGCCGACGTAACTAATACATTTAAACGTGTTAACCCTCGCAAGGCTGCCGGCCCAGACGGCATCCCTAGCCGCGTCCTCAGAGCATGCGCAGACCAGCTGGCTTGTGTGTTTACGGACATATTCAATCTCCCACTATCCCAGTCTGCTGTCCCCACATGATTCAAGMTGGCCACCATTGTTCCTGTACGCAAGATTGCAAAGGTAACTGAACTAAATGACTACCGCCCCGTAGCACTCACTTCTGTCATCATGAAGTGCTTTGAGAGACTAGTCAAGGATCATATCACCTCCACCTTACCTGTCACCCTAGACCCACTTCTATTTRCTTAAAAGATCAAAGACAACAACCACCCGAGCCACTGCCTGTTTACTTCGCTACCCTCCAGAAGGCGAGGTCAGTACAGGTGCATCAAAGCTGGGACCAAGAGACTGAAAAACAG
>NW_019953881.1:0-2095 GCF_002910315.2 Salvelinus sp. IW2-2015
GCCTACTCGTTTGGAGAGAACAAACTGGGCCAGCTGGGCCAGGGCAACCAAACAGATGCAGTCCTCAGTCCAGCCCTGGTAAGCAACATAAACCTTGAAAAAGAAAGGAGAGCCGCACGCTCTAGGAGCTCAGATCCCATAATTKAATTACCTAATAACCAACGTTTCGACAGACAAGCTGTCTTTATCAGGGTATAATGACAAACACTGCGGTAACTAGTTTATATAGTGTCAAAGGACACACACAAGTGTCTGTAGTCATGGCCGGGTGTGGCTTGATATCGTTGGTTAATTTACAGATATAAATAGAACATATAAAAAAACATAAATGGATAGCATGCGATCATAGATACAATTTGGCTACATAGGCCTAAAAAGATTTACAATGAATGGCAAAATCATAATGGCTTCAGATCAACGTCTACGTTGAGACCGAAGGGAGAAAGGGTCTTTAAATGAAAGATCCAGGCAGCCTCTCGTTTTAACAATAAATTGTCGGGGTCACCCCCTCTCGTAGGGAGGGTGACGTGTTCGATGCCGATATAAAGTAGGGACGAAATCGAGTGGTTCGCTTCCAAAAAAGTGGGCCGCAACTGGGTACGTCGAATTTTTGCACCTAATGGTGCTACGATACTTCGTAGTTTTAATTCACACATCGTTTTACCCACATACTTTTTACCACAAGGACAAGTTATAAGATAAATAAATGTCTAGTGGAGCACGTAATCACACCTTTGATTTGTTTCCCTGTTTGGGGTTGTTTGAAGGATCTACATTTGTAAGTGCCATTGCATTGAGCGCAGCCACTACACTTGTAGTTTCCATCTGGTAGAGGCACAAATAGACGTTGTGCAGAGATATTTTGTGGTGGTAAATCAGAGTTTAGCAATTGATCTCTGAGATTTCTTCCCCGCGAGAATACGACCAAGGGAGGGTCCAAAAACACATGACTGATACTGTCATCGGATCTTAGAATGTGCCAATGTTTGAACGATTCCCTTAATTTGTTCAGAGCACTTTGAATAGCGGGTAGTAAGAACACAAGAATGCTTATTTTTGGGAGACTGTCCTTGAAAGAGATCATGTCTCGATTTATTTAGGATTTYCTCAATGGCAGTATTAATATGACCGTTTTTGTACCCCCTCTCCTTGAATTTTCTTTGCGTCTAAGCCATATTTCGGTCAATCTGATTGTTTTTTGCAAATTCTTTTGATTTGACAGAATTGGCTGTAGGGAAACTGTTTTTCAAGGGAAGCAGGTGACAACTATCAGCCCTCAACAAACTGTTACGATCAGTAGGTTACCTGTAAAGATCAGTGTATAGAACATTATCCTAACACAAAATCAGAAGATCAAGGAAACTGATTTGACGTGTGTCAGATTGCATAATAAATCTCAGGTGCTCAGAACGAGAGTTAAGAAAATCCTGGAGCTGTTTTGCATCACCCCTCCATAGAACAAAAATATCATCAATGTACCGTTTCCAAATAATTATGTTAGGCAAGAAAACATGTTTGAGAGGATTGAAAATAGACTGTTTCTCCATGTAACCCACATACAAATTAGCATAGTTAGGAGCCATAGGGGATCCCATAGAAGTACCCTTCGTCTGAATAAAGTAATGATTTAGAAACATGAAATAGTTGTGTGTGAGTACTATTTCAGCCAATTTTATAATGCATGCACTGGAAGCAACATCAACCTCCCTATTCATCTGCCTCATTATTGTGGCTGATTTATTATAGGTTTAATATGGCCACATCCTGAGCCTGTGCTTATCAAAGCTTCTCCTATCCCCTCTCAGATCCAGTACAATGGGCAGCCCTTGGTCAAGGTGGCGTGTGGGGCAGAGTTCAGCATGGTGGTGGACTGCAAAGGAATCCTCTACTCGTTCGGGTGCCCAGAGTATGGCCAGCTAGGTATGTCCACAACTAACGAGCAGGACAGATTTAAACTTCTAAAAAAGGTTTCTCTAATGACACATTTGAAGAGTCACAACGACCCCTTCAAAAATCATTCTAGATCAAACACTGGCGTTGCACTTATTTTTGTCTTGTGTTTTGGGTCACAGGACACAACTCTGATGGCAAGTTC
>NW_019953882.1:0-2095 GCF_002910315.2 Salvelinus sp. IW2-2015
GCACAAAGAGCGCACTCAATGAGCTGTATACGGCTATAAGAAAACAGTAAAAAGATCATCCAGAGGCGGCGCTCCTAGTGAACAGGGACTTTAATGCAGGGAAACGTAAATCTGGTTTACCAACTTTCTACCAGCATGTTAAATATGCAACTAGAGGGGGAAAAAACAACAACTCTAGACCACCTTTACGCCACATACAGAGACACGTACAAAGCTCTCCCTCACCCTCCATTTGGCAAATCTGACCATAATTCTATCTTCCTGATTCCTGCTTACAAGCAAAAACTACAGCAGGAAGCACCAGTGACTTGGTCTATAAAAAAGTGGTCAAATGAAGCAGATGCTAAGCTACGGGACTGTTTTGCTAGCACAGACTCAAATATGATCCGTGATTCTTCCGATGGCATTGAGGAGTACACCACATCAGTCACTGGCTTCATCAATAAGTGTATTGATGATGTCGTCCCCACAGTGACTGTACGTACATACCCCAACCAGAAGCCATGTATTACAGGCAACATCCACGCTGAGCTAAAGGGTAGAGCTGACGCTTTCAAGGACCGGGACTCTAATCTGGAAGCTTATAAGAAATCCCGCTATGSCAAACCGACGAACCATCAATCAGGCAAAGCATCAATACAGGACTAAGATTYAATCGTACTACACSGGCTCCGACACTCATCAGATGCGGCAGGGCTTGCAAACTATCACAGACTACAAAGGGAAGCACAGCCACYAGCTTCCCAGTTACACGACCCTACCAGACGAGCTAAATTACTTCTATGCTCGCTTTGAGGCAAGTAACACTGAAACATGCATGAGAGCATCAGCTGTTCCGGAAGACTGTGTGATCACGCTCTCTGTAGCCAATGTGAGTAAGACCTTTAAACAGGTCAACATTCACAAGGCCGCAGGGCAAGACGGATTACCAGGACGTGTACTCCGAGCATGCAGTGACCAACGGGCAAGTGTCTTCACTGACATTTTCAACCTRTCCCTGTCTGAGTCTGTAATACCAATATGTTTCAAGCAGACCACCATAGTCCCTATGCCAAAGAACACTAAGGTAACCTGCCTAAATGACTACTGARCCATAGCACTCATGTCTGTAGCCATGAAGTGCATTGAAAGGCTGGTCATAGCTCACATCAACACCAGAAACCCTAGACCCACTCCAATTTGCATACCGCCCCAACAGATCCACAGATGATGTAATCTCTATTGCACTCCACACTGCCCTTTCACACCAGGACAAAAGGAACACCTACAGTATGTGAGAATGCTYTTCATTGACTACAGCTCAGCATTCAACACCATAGTGCCCTCAAACCTCATCACTAAGCTAAGGACCCTGGGACTAAACACCTCCCTCTGAAACTGGATCCTGGACATCCTGACGGGCCGCCTCCAGGTGGTAAGGGTAGGTAACAACACATCAGCCACGCTGATCCTCAACACCAAGGAACTTGGACCTCTCAACCTGCTCCACTGCAGCCCCGTCGATGAGAATGGGGGCGTGCTCAGTCCCCTCCTGTACTCCCTGTTCACTCATGACTGCATGGCCAGGCACGACTCCAACACCATCATTAAGTTTGTCAATGACACAACATGGTAGGCCTGATCACAGACAACAACGAGACAGCCTATAGGGAGGAGGTCAGAGACCTGGCCGTGTTGTGCCAGGACAACAACCTCTCCCTCAARGTGATCAAGACAAAGGAGATGATTGTGGATTACAGGAAAAGGAAGACCGAGCACGCCCCCATTCTCATCGACGGGGCTGCAGTGGAGCAGGTTGAGAGGTCCAAGTTCCTTGGTGTCCACATCACCAACAAACTAACATGGTCCAAGCACACCAAGACAATCGTGAAGAGGTCACGACAACACCTCCTCCCCTTAGGAGACTGAAAAGATTTGGCATGGGTCCTCATGGGTCCTCTACTGCTGCACCATCGAGAGCATCCTGACTGGTTGTATCACTACCTGGTATGGCAACTGTATGGCCCAGTACATCACTGGGGACAATCTTCCTGCCATCCAGGACCTCTATACCATGCTGTGTCAGAGGAAGGCCCTAAAAATTGTCAAAGACTCC
>NW_019953883.1:0-2095 GCF_002910315.2 Salvelinus sp. IW2-2015
ATGACCAAAGCAACAACAATAGGAGTGTATCTTACCAGACAGTGCTTTAGCCATACTGAACTTCCCCTTTAATGACCAAAGCAACAACAATAGGATTGTATCTTACCAGACAGTGCTTGTGGCTCCACCCCAGTCAAGGCTCCAGCTCCAGCCCCGGTCCTCTCTGTAACCAGCTCATACTGGAACGAGGTGATCCTCTTACTGATGTCTCTGTGAGGTATGGCCTCTATGAACAGAGACCCCTCCTGGATGCTGAAGCAGGTCACCTTCCCCTGGGCCTGGTCCTGCTCCCTGAGCAGCAGGCGCAGCTTCCCGGCCCGGTCCAGGTAGATGTTAGCCCCGTGGGAGTCCCTAGAGGGCTTGATGCAGACGGAGAGACGGGCGGCTGCCGGGGACAGGGTGTTGGGCCGCAGGTTGACGATGACGGCCCCTGTAGGGTAGAGCCAGTCGAGGGAACCCTGGGAACAACGTAGGTAGACCTGCTCCACATCACGGGTGTGGCCCTCATGGGTTAGACCACTGGAAGGGAAGGGGGGGGTGGAGGTCAGTGGGGAAGTCAACAACACATCATACACAGAGACATGGTCACACTCCTAACAGGTGTGAAAGAATTATATATTTGGTCTGAAGAAAAACGTTTTTTTGGGGGGGTGAGAAATGCCAACCATGAACCACTGTCTGTGACTGCCAGTACAACAGTCTGAAAGGGTCTGTATGAATATAGAACAGAGCGTAAGATAATCAGTCGTTCTCCAGCCAAGGGCCGAGCAACAAAAACAATAGGCCTATAACTTGGCAAAAGAACAGAACATGTCATCTTTCTTCTGGTGARCTTTTCTGAAATCCAGAGCAGCTTCAAAGGGAAACTGCAGCTCTTCACGTGATCATGTCCTGCCTCCCGTCATACTCAACAGGTCGACTACAGACTGCAGCTCTTCACGTGATCATGTCCTGCCTCCCGTCATACTCAACAGGTCGACTACAGACTGCAGCTCTGTGCTTCAAATGGAACCCTATTCCCTATATAAGGCTCTGGTCTACAGTAGGGCACTATGTATGGAATAGGGGCCCAGGTCTAAAGTAGTGCACTATATAGGGAATAGGGGCCCAGATCAAAAGTAGTGCACTATATAGGGAATAGGGGCCCGGGTCAAAAGTAGTGGACTATATAGGGAATAGGGCCCTGGTCTAAAGTAGTGGACTATATAGGGAATAGGGGCCAGGGTCAAAAGTAGTGCACTATATAGGGAATAGGGCCCTGGTCAAAAGTAGTGGACTATATAGGGAATAGGGCCCTGGTCAAAAGTAGTGCACTATGTAGGGAATAGGGGTCCGGGTCTAAAGTAGTGCACTATGTAGGGAATAGGCTCAGTGTGTGTGGTGGTGGTGGTGGTGGTGGTTTAACATCCTTAGACAAAGTGTTAAGACTCTCTCGTCTCCGTGCGCTGCACACGGCCGGCAGCATGACCAGTCACGAGCCGCCCTGCCTCGACATGGCTCAACTGACCTCCGCCCCAACACACACGTCTTGTGGCACATTGTTCCGTCTGGGCTCAGCGCTCTGGCAACACACGACTGACTGGCTGGCAGGCTGCCTCAGGGTCGAGAGAGAGAGGAGAGGGGGGGAGTCTAGAGACAGAACTGGATGAATGGAGAGGAGAGGGACAGACTCACAGGCTACATCCCAAATTACACCCTAGTCCCTATATAGTGCKATAGGCCCTGGTCAAAGGTAGTACACTGTATAGGGAATAGGATGCCATTTGGGACACAGTAGAGTTGACTTAGACAACCAACGGCAGCAACAGTAACCAGGCTGCCAGGAGCCTCTGCTGAATGCAGGTCAATCAGCCAAACCTCCCCTTGCTGCCGGGACAAAAGGACTGGAAGAGACTTGTCCGGGCAGCACTCTGGACAGGACTGACCCCCTGGCGCCAGACAGACAGCACCGCCAAACCACTCACTATACATACACACAGTGAGTCAGTGTCTAAAATGAAACCCTATGCCCTATTTAGTGCACTAGTCATGACTAGGACCCATAACCCTATTCCCTATATAGTGCACTAGTCATGACCAGGACCCATAACCCTAT
>NW_019953884.1:0-2092 GCF_002910315.2 Salvelinus sp. IW2-2015
TTGTTCTGTTGGAAGGTGAACCTTCACGCCTGTCTGAGGTCCTGAGCGCTCTGGAGCAGGTTTTCATCAAGGATCTCTCTGTACTTTGCTCCATTCATCTTTCTTCAATCCTGACTAGCCTCCCAGTCCCTGCCGCTGAAAAACCTCCCCACAGCATGATGCTGCCACCACCAAGCTTCACCGTAGGGATGGTGCCAGGTTTTTCCAGACGTGATGCTTGGCATTCAGGCCACAGAGTTCAATCTTGGTTTCATCAGACCAGAGAATCTTGTGTAGGTGGCTTTTGGCAAACTCCAAGTGGGGCTGTCATGTGCTTTTTACTGAGGAGTGGCTTCCGCCTGGCTACTCTACCATAAAGGCCTGATTGGTGGAGTGCTGAAGATATGGTTTTCCTTCTGGAAGGTTCTCCCATCTCCAAAGAGGAACTCTGGAGCACTGTCAGAGTGACCATTGCGTTCTTGGTCACCTCCCTGACCAATACCCTTCTCCCCAAATGTTTCATTTTGGCCGGGTGGCCAAATTTTTCAGTTTGGCCGGGTGGAAGAATCTTGGTGGTTCCAAACTTCTTCCATTTAAGAAAGATGGAGGCGCCTCCCGGATGGCGCAGTGGTCTAGCGCACTGCATCGCAGTGCTAGCTGTGCCACCAGAGACTCTGGATTCGCGACCGGGCCGCGACCGGGAGGTCCGTGGGGCGACGCACAATTGGCCTAGCATCGTCTGGGTTAGGGAGGGTTTGGCCGGTAGGGAGACCGTCGCTGGAGGCTCTGGACTGGAGAACGTCGCTGGAGGTTCCGGACTGGGGACCGTCGCTGGAGGCTCCGGACTGGAGGCCGTCGCTGGAGGCTTCGTGCCATGACTCCTCACTGGAGGCTTCGTGCCATGAATCATCACTGGAGGCTTCTTGCCATGGATCATCACTGGAGGCTTCTTGCCATGGATCATAACTAGAGGCTTCTTGATCATCACTGGAGGCTTCTTGCCATGGATCATCACTGGAGGCTTCTTGCCACGGATCATCACTGGAGGCTTCGGACTGGAGGGACACACAGGAGGCCTGGCTCTGGGAGCAGGCACAGGACTCACCAGGCTGGGAAGACATACAGGAGGCCTGGTTCTGGGAGCATGCACAGGATACACTGGGCCGTGGAGGCGCACTGGAGGTCTCGAGCGTAGAGCCTGCACAACCCGCCCTGGCTGGATGGTTACTTTGGCCCGGCACGTGCGGGGCGCAGGCACAGGACGCACTGGGCTGTGCAGACGCACCGGAGACAGTGCGCAGAGCAGTGCGCAGGATATCCTGGGCCGTAGAGAGGTACTGGTGGCCAGATGCGCTGAGCCGGCACCCTCTGACCTGGCTGGATGCCCACTCTAGCCCGGCCGATTCGGGGAGCTGGAAGGTAGCGCACCGGGCTGTGAACACGCACTGGAGACACCGTGCGCTCCACCGCATAACACGGTGCCTGACCAGTACGACGCTCGTCACGGTAAGCACGGGGAGTTGGCTCAGGTCTATAACCCGACTCCGCCAATCTRCCCTTCCTCTCGGYCTTRCTTGCTAGCCGTGTTCCCTCGTAACGATGGGCCCCTTTACCAGCTGRTTCCGCRTTCCTGGCTGCTTCCACCTGTTCCCATGGAAGGTGATCCCTTCCGGCCAGGATCTCCTTCCATGTCCAGGATRCTTTTGCCYTCCAGGATGTCATCCCATGTCCAGTCCTCCTTTTTACCACGCTGCTTGGTCCTTTTGTGGTGGGTAGTTCTGTCACGGCCGTTGAAAGAAGTGGACCAAGGTGCAGCATGGTGAGCGTACATTTTCCTTTTTATTTAAAATGTCGCCAACAAATTAACAAACGAAAGAAACAACCGTGAAGCTTACAGGGCATTAGTGCCACAAACAAAGTTAACTACCCACACTGAAAGGAGGGAAAAAGGGATACCTAAGTATGGTTCCCAATCAGAGACAACGATAGACAGCTGTCCCTGATTGAGAACCATACCTGGCCAAAACATAGAAATAAAGAAACATAGAAAACAAAACATAGAATGCCCACCCTAAATCACACCCTGACCAAACCAAATAGAGACATAAAAAGG
>NW_019953885.1:0-2092 GCF_002910315.2 Salvelinus sp. IW2-2015
CCAAGACCAGTCAGGCTTCTCTAACAAAGCACAACTTTCCTACAGCACTGGAAAGAAGACTCCACACACATCAACAGATTTAAATAACACCAAATGACAAGCTTGCATATTTATTGCACTACTTCTAAAATTGCCAAAGGAAAGTACATGGGATACAGTAAGTTAAGTGCATCGTTATAATAATTTTGCAAAGCTGGCATAGTGTATATTTTTCAACCTTAGTGGTAAATACTGAATACCTCACTCAACACATCCTGCCTACGCTATTCACTTTGCTATGTACAAAACAGCATTCATATTAAGTAGTCTATGAGGATATATATATATATATATATATATATTTTACAAAAAAAAACACAATGACAAAAAGAGAGCACGCAATTAGTAAGACCAGAACATGCTGGTTCAATAGGTCCCAATATCGAGGGAGAATGGAAGACAAAAAGAAAACTAACGTGGGCTTTCAAGTTGGTTATTATCATATTAGAATATTTAACAATATAAAAAAAGGGAAGCAAAGACAAAACTGCAAATACTGACATAACTTCGATGTTTTAAATCTCTAGCTAGGGTGGCAGGTAGCCTAGTGGTTAAGAGCATTGGGCCAGTAACTGAAAGGTTGCTGGTTTGAATCCCCGAGCCAACTAGGTGAAAAATCTGTCAATGTGCCCTTGAGCAAGGCCCATAACCCTAGTTGTCTAAAAAAAAAAATTGCTAAAATTAAAAAGCTTTTGGATTTTAGTTTGTATAATAAAAAGTTCAGTCAACAATTAATTTACTAAATAATTCAAAGACAATGAAAAATATATATATATATTTTTAAACTGAGATCACTTTATGATACATGTGCGCCCTGTTTGGAAAATGGTTTTCCAAAACAAGATTATATGCATCATGTGATTCCAGTCTCACGTTAACATTATATAAATCACACATGACTCACTATAGCATTAAGTCATATCCAGCTGGTGAAGAAAAGTTGAAACCCTGAACCCAAACCCTAACAGGCTGGGCCTTAACACACATTAAAGTGTGTTCATTCATTTTATAATTTAACTATCAAAGTTCTCTCAAGTGCCATTTTCTAAAAAATAACCTTTACGTTTCAGTGTTTACTTATGCTGAACAACTTGAAACGGATATCTGACATTAACATTCTGTGCCGTCTATATGTGACAATTTCATTACTCACAAGTGTGCAAAATCTCTTAGATCTGTAAAACACAAACAAGTTAGGGGAAAAACGCACTCTTGGTTTCAAGATTGTCTGTCAATCAGAACATGAACAGAAAATGTAGACATTTTCTAAAAAGTGACTTGTGCTGGGTACTACCAGATACAATGCATCCCTTTGATTGCACATCTCAGTTTTAAAGGGTAACTAGTGTTAACGATTGCAGTTTTGTGATTGCTCCGATCAACATGGTGTATCCTCAAATTCTCTCACCTAAATCCCCCCCCCCCCCTTTAGTAAAACATTAATGAAAAAAGTTGATATTTTCCTTAAATCCAATGAGAAAGCCGCACAGAAAACGACAGGGAAAATACAAAGCCAATCCAGACCAAGTTACAACAACCAGACGTCAAAGAACCAACCCCTTCCTTAATCAGAACATGAAAGTAAAAAATAGAACCCGTCTCAGCTACCTTTCCAAGGAGCAGATTAAAGTCCAAAATAGCACCAATCATCAGTGTCTCAGTTCCGTGGCAGCATCTCACTCACTTACCACAAGGAAACAATGCATTTCTACTATATCTACTTCTATACATCACAGCGTACATGACTGTGTCTACACGTGGTTTTATACTAGCTAGCAACGTAAACATTCAAAACCTAAAATTCTACATAAAAAATAAGAAACATTTAAAAACAAAAAAGAATGAACTACAAAGCATTTAGTAGTCTAAAATGGAAAAAGGGCGGGACTCTTAGCCTCAGTAAATACTTTAGAGCATGTAAATATTTGAGTTTTGAGAATGAGCATAGAGATGAATTTAAGAGCTGAAGGGTGTGAATCACCTAAAGAGCTGAAGGGTGTGAATCACCTAAAGAGCTGAAGGGTGTGAATCACCTAAAGAGCTGAAGGGTGTG
>NW_019953886.1:0-2090 GCF_002910315.2 Salvelinus sp. IW2-2015
GCCTCAGAAATTGCAGCCCAAATAAATGCTTCACAGAGTTCAAGTAACAGGCACATCTCAACATCAACTGTTCAGAGGAGACTGCGTGAATCAGGCCTTTATGGTTGAATTGGTGCACAGAAACCACTACTAAAGGACACCAATAAGAATAATAGACTTGCTTGGGCCAATAAACACGAGCAATGGACATTAGACCAGTGGAAATCTGTTCTCTGGTCTGATGAGTCCAAATTTGAGATTTTTGGTTCCAACCGCCGTGTCTTTGTGAGATGCAGAGTAGGTGAACAGATGATCTCCACATGTGTGATTCCCACTGTGAAGCATGAAGGAGGTGGTGTGATGGTGTGGGGGTGCTTTGCGGGTGACACAGTCTGATTTATTTAGGATTCAAGGCACAATTAACCAGCATGGCTACCACAGCATTCTGCAGCAATACGCCATCCCATCTGGTTTGTTCTTATTGGGACTGGCTGTGTAAGGGCTATTTGACCAAGAGTGTGCAAAGCTGTCATCAAGGCAATGGTACTTTGAAGAATCTCAAATATAAAATATATTTACACTTTGTTGGTTACTACATGATTCCATATGTGTTAATTCATAGTTTTGATGTCTTCACTATTATTCTAAAATGTGGAAAATAGTAAAAATAAAGAAAAACCCCGTAATGAGTAGGTGTGTCCAAACTTTTGACTGGTACTGTAAATGATTGTAATAGTTTTTTTTACACATACCTGCAGTGAAGCTGCTCAACATTTACATTACATTCAGTCAATCTAACAGACTCTCACCCAGAGCGACCCACAGAAGCAACCAGGGTCAACGCCCTGCCCAAGGGTACGTCGACAGATCTCTCACCAAGTCAAAACAGGGACCCGAACCAGCGACCTATCGGCCACCGCCCCAAAATCTCAACCGCCAGGCCAACAACCCTCCAAGATCCCCCCGCAGTTCTCCGGTCACTGCCCCTCCTGTCTCTTATACACATCTAGATGTGTATAAGAGACAGGTGTGTGTGTGTGTGTGTGTGTGTGTGTGTGTGTGTGTCAATCCTAATGAGTGCCATGTTGGCTTGTTTTTAAAAGCGAGTTGGCCGTGTCCTGTCACCACAGCAGCAACATGCTAACTGTCTATAGTGTGTTTTACTGTGTCATATTATCAAAATAACGAATTTGAAAATGTTCAAGTAACCATAGTAAGACATACAGTTATGACTATGTAATGCTTCTGCTGTCCTTTTTTCTCTCTTGATAATAAATAAACACGACAGTGCTTTAATCAACTGAGTCCGTCTATCTGTAGAAGTCTTGTTTGATGACTTATTTAGTTGGTTGGGGGTGACAGGGTGTAGCTAATTTCATGTACCAACACTACAGAGATTCACTACCATGCTTACCCCATACTGAAAAAGTAATATATCGGAATATGGTTCAATAAAACAGAAATATATTTAAATACAGTACCAGTCAAAGTGTGGACACGCCTACTCATTCCAGGGGTTTTCTTAATTTTTTACTATTTTCTACAATGTAGAATGATAGTGAAGACATCAAAACTATGAAATAACACATGGAATCATGTAGTAAGCAGAAAAGGGTTAAACAAATCAAAATATATTTTGTATTTGAGATTCTTCAAGGTAGCCACCCTTTGCCTTGATGACAGCTTTGCACACTGTTGGCATTCTCTCAACCGGCTTCATGAGGTAGTCACCTGGAATGAATTTAAATTAACAGTTGTGCCTTGTGTAAAGTTAATTTGTGGAATTTCTTTCCTTAATGCGTTTGAGCCAATCAGTAAACATATGGTGGGGGGTGCAGACAAGCACAAAGACAGATGAAACAGATCAGGGTGTGACCTTTAAACCTTTAAAGTTTATTCAAGTGCAGTCGCAAAAACCATCAAACGCAATGATGAAACTGGCTCTCATGAGGACCGCCACAGGAAAAGAAGACCCAGAGTTACCTCTGCTGTAGAAAATAAGTTCATAAGAGTTACAAGCCTCAGAAATTGCAGCCCAAATAAATGCTTCACAGAGTTCAAGTAACAGGCACATCTCAACATCAACTGTTCAGAGGAGACTGCGTGAATCA
>NW_019953887.1:0-2090 GCF_002910315.2 Salvelinus sp. IW2-2015
CTCTCTCGCTCACACTGCAAACAGGTACTGGCCTGCCTCTCTCGCTCACACTGCAAACAGGTACTGGCCTGCCTCTCTCGCTCACACTGCAAACAAATCAACATTTCAAAGCGTTCAAAACATTTCATTTCACATGCGCTGAATACAACAGGTGTAGTAGACCTTACCGTGAAATGCTTACTTACAAGCCTTTACCAACCTTTACCAACATTGCAGTTCAAGAAATAGAGTTAAGAAAATATTTACTCAATAAACTAATGTGAGAGAGAAAATTATGGGGGGGGGAAAGTAGCCAAAGAAAATTACATAATAAAGAGTTACCGAATCAACGTGCGGGGATACAGGTTTGTCGAGGAAATTTGTAAAGTGACTATGCATAGATAATAAACAGCGAGTAGCAGCAGTGTAAAATCAAAGGGGTGGGGGTCAATGTAAATAGTTCAGGTGGCCATTTGATGAATTGTTCAGACGTCTTATGGCTTGGGGGGGTAGAAGCTGTTAAGGAGCCTTTTTGTCCTAGACTTGGCGCTCCGGTACCGCATGCCGTGCGGTAGCAGAGAGTGTTGTTGCCTGCATAGCAGATGTGTTGTTCCCTACCCTTACAACCTGGGGGTGGCCTGTCAGGAAGTCCAGGATCCGGTTGCAGAAGGTGGTGTTTAGTCCCAGGGTCCTTAACTTAGTGATGAGCTTTGTGGGCACTATGGTGTTGAATGCTGAGCTTTAGTCAATGAACAGCATTCTCACATAGGTGTTCCTTTTGTCCAGGTGTGAAAGGGCAGTTTGGAGTGCGATTGAGATTACGTCGTCTGTGGATCTGTTATGGTGGTTTGCGAATTGGAGTAGGTCTAGGGTTTCTGGCATGATGTTGTTGTGAGCCATGACCAGCCTTTCAAAGCACTTCATGGCTACCAACGTGAGTGCTATGGGGCGGTAATCATTTAGGCAGGTTACCTTCACTTTCTTGGGCACAGGTACTATGGTGTTCCGCTTGAAACATGTAGGTATTACAGACTCGGTCAGTGAGAGTTTGAAAATGTCAGTGAAGTCACTTGCCAGTTGGTCCACGCATGCTTTGAGTACAAGTCCTGGTAATCCGTCTGGCCCCGCGGCTTTGAATGTTGACCTGTTTAAAGGTCTTGCTCACATCGGCTACGGAGAGCGTGATCACACAGTCGTCCGGAACAGCTGGTGGTCTCATGCATGCTTCAGTGTTGCTGGCCTCGAAGCAAGCATAAAAGGCATTTAGCTCGTCTGTTAGGCTCACGTCACTTGGCAGCTCGCGTCTGGGTTTCCCTTTCTAGCATGTAATATTTTTCAAGCACTGCCACATCTGACGAGCATGTGAGCCGGTGTAGTCGAATTCAATCTTTGTCCTGTATTGACCCTTTGCCTGTTTGATGGTTCGTCTGAAGGCATAGCGGGATTTCTTATTAGTGTCCCACTCCTTGAACGTGGAAGCTCTAGCATTTAGCTCGGTGCGGATGTTGCCTGTAATCATGGCTTCTGGTTGCAAAATGTACGTACGGTCACTGTGGGGACGATGGCGTCAATGTACTTATTGATGAAGCCGATGACTGAGGTGGTATACTCCTCAATGCCATTGAATGAATCCCGGAACATATTCCAGTCTGTGCTTGTAAAACAGTCCTGTAACGTAGCATCCGCGTCATCTGACCACTTCCGTATTGAGCGAGTCACTCGTACTTCCTGCTTTAGTTTTTGCTTGTAAGCAGGAATCAGGAGGATAGAATTATTGTTAGATTTGCCAAATGGAGGGCGAGGGAGAGCTTTGTATGCATCTCTGTGTGTGGAGTAAAGGTGGTCTAGAGTTTTTCTCCCCCTCTGGTTGCACATGTGACATGCTGGTAGAAATTAGGTAAAACAGATTTAAGTTTGCCTACATTAAAGTCCCCGGCCACTAGGAACGCCGCTTCTGAATGAGCATTTTCTTGTTTGCTTATGGCCTTATACAGCTCGTTGAGTGCGGTCTTAGTGCCAGCATCGGTTTGGGGTGGTAAATAGACGGCTACGAATAATATAGATGAGAACTCTCTTGGTAGATAGTGTGGTCTACAGCTTATCATGAGGTA
>NW_019953888.1:0-2090 GCF_002910315.2 Salvelinus sp. IW2-2015
CACACACACACACACACACACACACACACACACACACGGCGACGATAGCCACACATAGAGAACAGAGGGGACAGCGCAGCCAGCTTAAGTACACACGTACGCCCACTTCTTCCTCTGCTGGAGCTGGCCGGAGGGCCATAAGATTGGGCGTTCCTCCTCCTCCACCCTCACCACCACCATAGGGGCTCATGGGACAGCGGCGCTCGCCACGAAGACGTCTGTCGCAGGGTCCCACAGTGGCGAGTGCACCACTCTGCCCTATTCACCCCACGGAGAACGCAACTCCCAGCCCCCTCTGGAGTACAGAGCAGGCAGCAGTGCAGAGAGACCTGCACACAGTCCATACGCATTACCCAGAAGAGCTTGTGCTTGAAGAACAGCATATGTCTCTAGAATTACTCTAATTTGGAACGGAGAAAGGGGAAAAAAAGATCAATATAAAAAAGCTCTCTCTCTCTCTCTTTGTACTGTGTTGCCAAGTCCTGCCTGGTTGGGTGGAGAGGTGACTCTGGCTGTGCTGCAGTCGGCTCCAATAAGAAGAAAAAGGCTCTGTGCCTCTCTCTCTCTCTCTCTCTCTCTCTCTCTCTCTCTCTCTCTCTCTCTCTCTCTCTTTCCCTCTCTCCATGTCTCCATGCCACGTCTTCTGACGTGTATGCAGCTCCGCTGGCTACCATGGTAACGACGACAGGTCTCTCCGCAGTCAGATAATCAGATAGAGGAAGGGAAGTCTGTGCCAGTGACTCACACCACTGCCTTTGCCTTCGAGCGGCTCCTAGGGGCCTGAGAGGGCTGTTGGAGGCCAGGCCCCACCCTCTCGCCGTACCACCTGGTACCCATCAGACAGACAGGACAAAGGGTCGACAGAGAGAGAAAGAAAGAGAGAGGAATCAGGCACGACTTTAATATCTGCTGGCCCCAGGGTGTATTCACCAGCTCAGGCCCTGTCCATATGTTTGGCTAACCCCTCCATAAAACGACCCAGCTCCTATCATCATCCCAGGCACGTAAATCTGGTTGCTTGGCATCCCGGCCTGGGCCGTCCGGAGCAGAGTGGGGATCAGAYGCCAGACCTGCCTGGATCTTCATGGGAAAGATGTCGCGTGGCATGTGGTACCCAACTAGCCCAACCAAAATTTGAGCTATATTATAGTGCAGGGGTATTTAAATCTTACCCCAATCTGGAGCACTGCTGGTTTCCTGTTCTACCTGACAATGAATTGCWCCCACCTGTCCCAGCCAAGTCTAAACCCCTGATTAGAGGGGACGAATAACAAAACTGGAACTAGCTTTGAGGTCCAGATAGGAATTTGAGGGTTCTTGTGCAACCTATTCTATTGAAAATGTCCCAATGACCAACTTGAACCAGTGTTAGGTACTTGGTGTTGGGATCGCCCGGCCTCACCCTCCGTGGTGTCCTGTGCGGTTGAGGCCAGTAGTATTTTAAATGATCAACCTGATTATGTGAGAAGAGGTCATTGTATATATGCATACGTTTTCCATTTTAATTTCACTTCACTCCCTTCTCTCACCCTTAAATACCACATCCCACAATCCAGCTCCCTATAGACCCTCCTTRTCCAAAAAGCAATTCCCTCTCATCCGCTTTTAACTGTTGGGCGCTAGTTACACAGCCAGAGGACAATCGTGGAGACAAGCAGGACAGGCTGCTTTGGACCCTCACTGTGTCGGCAGCTGTGTCCGCAGCAGGCCTCTGAATGGAGGCGCCTCTCTCCGACTACTAAAGACAGAAAACAACATTGAACGAGTGGGAAGTAAGTGGCTCCATTCTTGGGGCCCTGATTTTCTTTTTCCTGCTTGTTTGTTTTTCAGATGGGTTCTATAGAGAAGCTGCCAGCTCTCTTTGAGTTGCCTCTGCTCTAATGAGCAAGGAGGGAGGTTTCTGTCTGTTAGAATGTGGAGATTTGTTCACCTTGCCGCTCACCCCCTCCAAAATCACACATTGTTCCATTTTCCCTCCATTTCCCTCCACTAAAGACTCCCAATGGCAAAGATTTTCAATGGCTCCGAGTTTTAATCCGAGTACAAACTTCCCCGGCAAATGATTTTTCCTTTGGGCTGTATGGGTGGTG
>NW_019953889.1:0-2089 GCF_002910315.2 Salvelinus sp. IW2-2015
ACGCTGCGCCTTGGTCCAATCATTATGATGACTGTGACAAGAAGGGATTTTTGGGAACAGATTCTCTTTTACACTTCACACAGATGAACAATTACAATGAATCTAAATGAAAAGCAGGGTACATAAATGTTAAACATTAACAAAAGCAATTACACAAGCAGTTATAAATGAAAATATCAGCAACATTTTTAATGTCATCAGGTGAGCTCACCCCTGGACAAGTCTCTCCCAGGGTGGAGTGCGTGCCTTTTCACCCCCAGATTTCTCCAGTATGAATCTGGCCTGGACCCCAGGAGACATGGTCATACTAGACTTGTACACATAGACATCATACTCAGATATTTCTGCCCAATCAGAGCAGCTTTCCTCAGAGAACTTTACAGCCCATTGCCAGGTCTTATGATCCAAGGTGCCTTCAGAAGAGTAGAACCCAACCCAGGAGTTATTAAACGTTTTCTTCCAGGCAGTGAAGGATTTCTTTACGTACAGACGAGCGCAGGCCTTTCCATCCTTTACGAAGAGCTGCAGACTGGCGTCATAGCCGATAATATCAACAGGAATCTCTCTGTTGGCATCATGAAACTCAGAACTCCTACATATCTCATCCCCAATAGTGGCAAATACACACAAGATCATTACCTTCTTRTGGAGCCTGACCTGGAGACCAGGGTTAAGGGGTACTGAGGTGTTATAACTCCCAGAGGCCTTGCCCCTGACCGAGGCCCTGTCTAGTTTGCTTTCACTTCCATTGGTCTTATAAAGCACCACCATTACACCCTGGTCTAATAGCCTCTTTGGGATCCCACTCCAGATGATCCTGGCTTTTCCTCTATCTGTGGTTTTCACCTCAAGCTTAATCAATGATTTATCATCCTCCACTCTGGGTTTATCCATGCCACTCTGGGGTTGAGATGTTAAACGAAGAGCTTGCTCCTTAAAAAAGATATTGGGACATGTAAAGTGCAATACAATTGCCAGAAGAAGTGCCAGACCAGGTGTGTGTCCCCAGATGTTTTCCAGTTCTTGCAGACTGTTGTGGTTGATCTCTACATTATATATACGTGGAATCTCAATTTGGTCAATGGTTGGTAGACTTTGGATTTGTCTAAGGAGGCTGACATTGACACGGTATGTCTTGGTTGGATCATAGCCACTTCCTCTGTTTTCATTTATTGGATAGTGCTGTGTGACATAGACCTCGTCTACTATGTACTGATTGGACCCTTCATCCCTAACTCTGAGTACGACCCTGTCCCTGTTGTTCTCAAATCCTTGAGTTACATAAAGAGGAAGTGCCATAGCGCCATTGTTACTGGTATTGCGATAAATATTCCGTAGTGAGTAGTAACTTCCACGGCGTCTGGACAGAATAGGTAACGGATGGTGTTTATCAGCGTTTCCATAGAAATGAATGCCATAGTCTCCCCTGGTTGCGTTGAAATTGAGTGTCATGTCGTTGTTGTCCATTTGAATAGTGTTGGCTAGCCAGTGAAGCAGCATGAGGCTGTGTCGAGGAAAGGTGTGACCAAACTTTTTGTCCCTGAGATCATCTATTTAATTAAGGGTTCCATTTATAGCGCATACTGATGCCAGAGACAGACACAGGATGAAACAACCCAGGAATCCCCTTCCAACCATGGCCAGCCTGTAACAAAACAAATACTGTGTCAACATTTGCACATTTATTAAATACATTAATAAATAAATAAATACATCTGTAACTTATTTCTAGTGCTTGTGTCGTGGAACATCGTCTCAGAAATATAACACTCGTAAGAACTTGTGAAATCAAATAGACTTTTTAATACAATTTGTATAGCAAGCCGGAATGTCCCGCGGAACACACAATTTCCCAGAGCCCTAGCTCTTATATTTATACACACATAGTATTATGTCCATCCCTTATGCAAATGAAGTTTCTTTTCTTAAGTCATTCGCCACCATTATCTTTTAGTTCAAGCTTCCTGCTTGTTCACGCCCAATAACGCCCATATCTGCTTTCAGTTAGATTATAATGGTGGCCGGACCCTCTATCTTAGTGTGTCAGCAGATTCTGTGTCTCTTCCTTTCATTAATGTGTCAATGTACT
>NW_019953890.1:0-2089 GCF_002910315.2 Salvelinus sp. IW2-2015
TCTTTTGATTTTCCCATGATGTCAAGCAAAGAGGCACTGAGTTCGAAGGTAGGCCTTGAAATACATCCACAGGTACACCTCCAATTGACTCAAATGATGTCAATTAGCCTATCAGAAGCTTCTAAAGCCATGACATGATTTTCTGGAATTTTCCAAGTTGTTTAAAGGCACAGTCAACTTAGTGTATGTAAACTTCTGACCCACTGGAATTGTGATACAGTGAATTATAAGTGAAATAATCTGTAAACAATTGTTGGAAAAATGACTTGTGTCATGCACAAAGTAGATGTCCTAACCGATTTGCCAAAACTATAGTTTGTTAACAAGAAATTTGTGGAGTGGTTGAAAAAATAGTTTTAGTGACTCCAACCTAAGTGTATGTAAACTTCTGACTTCAACTGTAGTCACTCTAGGAGTTTCAGTGTTGCATAACGTCATATAGTCACTCTAGGAACATAGGGTGACAGCGGAGAAAGTATTTTTCCTTCACAGAACACGTCATGAAGAGAGACCCTTTGTATGTACTGAAACTGTCTGGGGGGAGAGGTGTGTGTGTGTGTGTGTATGTGTGTGTGTGTGTGTGTGTGTGAGGAAGACGGGGGTGAAGGGGAAGAGACTTCATTTACTCATGTCTCTTTCTCCATCCGCTCCCTGTCCTTCTCCACTCGCACACACACACACACACACACACACACACACACACACACACACACACACCTCTCCCCCCAGACAGTTTCAGTACATACAAAGCTCCCTGTCCTTCTCCACAAACACAAACACAAACGCCGCCACTCAAACCGAGCGGAGGTCGTCAGTGTTGTATAACATGTTGCGTCTGTCTGTTAAGTGTCTTCTTCATGTCCAGGTACCAAGGACAAAAAAAAACAGGCCATTTACATTAGGCTCTTGAATACAAGACATGCGTCAGTGTATTGCACAAGATTTTCCCAACTCAGGAGGAACTCATGCCTTCTGAGCCTGTTTGTAGACAGACTGAATGGGTTTTAATGTTGTACAGCAAGCTTGGGCCCAACTAGTCAAGCAGTATGTTAGGTGGGGGAGTTTCATAGCATTGAAGTACTGTTTCACTGCCCCTGTAGTCAAACAATTCTGTATGAATCGGAAATTAGCTAGGTTGAATTTGGTTATTTGAGTTCCCTTTTTCACCTACTTTAAAAAAAATAGTTGGAATCAAGTATAATGCCATGGTACTTCAAATCAAATACCACCTGGAGCTTCTCCCCTGACACATTTGTCTCAGTCAGTAGCATCAGTTGCCCCCTTTGTGAAGAACATGCAAACAGTTTTTTTTCACATTGAGATGCAAACACGAGTCACTGAGCCACTCTGTAACCTGGACCATTACAGTAGTGAGCCACTTTGTAACCTGGACCACTACAGTAGTGAGTTCTTGTGCAGCTTGTCGTTTGCTCTTTGCATGCACATATATCACGGTATCATCTGCATACATTTGAACTTCAGACCCAGTACAGACAGAAGGCAGATCATTAATGTACAGGCTGAACAGGAGGGGCCCCAGTATTGACCCTTGGGGCACGCCCACATCATAGCTAAGATTGGGCGACAGCTCATTGCTCACTCTGACACACTGGGTTCTGCCTTCAAGGTATGATTTCATCCATCTGATGGCTTAGGGGGAAACATTGAACTTGAACAGTTTTGTGATAAGAACCTCATGGTTAATAGTGTCTAGAAACACAGCCATTAATATAGTCAGAGGTCTTTGACAATAAAGAGGATAAACTGTAGGTGAGCAGGACATCATGTGTGGTCCAAGACAGTGTCAATACATAATGAGTGGTCCAAGACAGTGTCAATACATCATGAGTGGTCCAAGACAGTATCAATATATCATGTGTGGTCCAAGACAGTATCAATACATCATGAGTGGTCCAAGACAGTATCAATATATCATGTGTGGTCCAAGACAGTATCAATACATAATGTGTGGTCCAAGACAGTATCAATACATAATGTGTGGTCCAAGACAGTATCAATACATCATGTGTGGTCCAAGACAGTATCAATACATCATGTGTGGTCCAAGACAGTATCAATACATCATGTG
>NW_019953891.1:0-2089 GCF_002910315.2 Salvelinus sp. IW2-2015
GACCCTGGGTCTGTGGTGAGGGGTAAGCGCCGGACTGTGTGGGCTGGAGTAGTTCTGGTTTGATTCCTGGGTCTGTGGTGAGGGGTTGTAGTAACAGCCGGACTGTGTGGATGGGAGAAGTTCTGGTTTGATTCCTGGGTCTGTGGTGAGGGGGTTGTAGTAACAGCCGGACTGTGTGGACTGGGAGTAGTTTCTGGTTTGATTCCTGGGTCTGTGGTGAGGGGGTTGTAGTAACACCAGAACTGTTGTGGACTGGGAGTAGTTCTGGTTTGATTCCTGGGTCTGTGGTGAGGGGGGATGTAGTAACAGCCGGACTGTGTGGACTGGGGAAGTTCTGGTTTGATTCCTGGGTCTGTGGTGAGGGGGTTGTAGTAACAGCCGGACTGTGTGGACTGGGAGTAGTTCTGGTTTGATTCCTGTGTCTGTGGTGAGGGGGTTGTAGTAACAGCCGGACTGTGTGGACTGGGAGTAGTTCTGGCTGGAAGAACATTCTAGAATGAACATTAAAAGCAGAAAACGTGAGAGTTGAAAAAGATAACTGGGACACCTTGCAATCATGACGCAATACGCACCTACACGCGCAGACTGTTCTTGCTGCAAAGTAATTGAACGCTAAACCAACAACCACACAAACTGAAATAGGATACATTTTAACCGCAGGTCCAAGGAGAAACACTTAGCTAGCAGCGATATGTTTTTGCAGAGACGTATTGTTTTGGAGCGTCTGATGACCTAACATGGTGAGTGATGAACGTAGGTTCCGGCCTTTCTAGGGAGTTTTTCCTAGCCACCGTGCTTCTACACCTGCCTTGCTTGCTGTTTGGGGTTTAAGGCTGGGTTTCTGTACAGCACTTTGTGGCTTTATAAATACATTTGATTTTGATTTGATGAACATGCATTTCTCTGGCGCCTACTGTTGCAGACATGRCGCTATGCTGTCAAATCCTCCCACGTGTTTCTAGTTTCACCAGCTGTTTTCAGCAACTGGTATTTTTTGAATTCGGAGGTCACATTGGCAYGTTTGCTAGCAACAAACTAGTTAGCTAGCTTCTAGCCTAGTGTTTGATATGCAGTGTGACTATTTATAACTATTTAGCTAGCTTCTAGCCTAGTGTTTGATATGCAATGTGACCTCCCACGTAATGAACAGTGTCCAGTGTCCTGACGAGAAGGCAAACTTTTCTAGCTATGCCTAAACTACACTACACTAAACTACACTAAACAATGCTTYACTACACRACACTACGCTAAACTACACTATACTATGCTATGCTACACTATACGACACTACGCTAAACTACACTATACTATGCTATGCYTAAACTACACGACAYTAAACTACACTAAACAATGCTTCACTACACGACACTACGCTAAACTACACTATACTATGCTATGCTACATTACACGACACTACGCTAAACTACACTAAACTATGCTATGCTACACTATACGACACTACGCTAAACTACACTAAACTACACTAAACTACACCACACGACACTAAGCTAAACTACACTATGCTAAACTACACCACACTACGCTAAACTACACTAAACTACACTAAACTACACTAAACTACACGACACTACGCTAAATTACACTAAACTACACTACACGACACTACGCTAAATTACACTAAACTATGCCATGCTACACTACACGACACTATGCTAAACTACACAACACTACGCTAAACTACACTAAACTATGCTATGCTACACTACACGACACTACGCTAAACTACACAACACTACACAAAACTACACTAAACTATGCCATGCTACACTGCACGACACTATGCTAAACTACACTACGCTAAACTACACTACGCTAAACTACACTACACTACACTACTCTACATGACGCGGCGCTACGCCACAGATGTAGAGTATTCCCCCCAGACAACACTACACGACACAACAACACTGTACGCAATACAGTCACAGCCAGAATGGATCCATCCAGGTACAGATTCCATCTGAAACCTCTTGTCATGTCTGAAACGTGGAGGGAGTCTAGCTCCATCTGAAACCTCTTGTCATGTCTGAAACGTGGAGGGAGTCTAGCTCCATCTGAAACCTCTTGT
>NW_019953892.1:0-2088 GCF_002910315.2 Salvelinus sp. IW2-2015
ATAGTGAAATGCTCGTCGTTCGTTGGTGCGTCCAGGAGGGTAAGCAGTGTTGGGGATCGAGTGCCCTCTGCCCCCTAGCCCCCCCCTGGCTCTGCTCGGTTACGGGTTCCGAGGGGTGTGGCTAGAGAAATCCATAAGGTACTACCTTCTGTAACAAAACCACTTTGTATAACCAACAATTGTTGTGTTCTCAATGACATACCAAAGCCAAGTGAATCTTAAGATTCAAAGTCAATAAAGTAGAATCAAAAAAAGTTGGGATTGTGATTGTCTCTCTGTTTTCAAGACATTAAGTCCTCCCATCTGGGAACCTTCAGATCCTCTTGTTTCCCACCCAACATGGGGCATGTATAAGTTGTGGCGCGTTACAACCCTGTAAACCATGGAGACCAGAGTAGAGGCTCAAGTACCAAGGCTGACTGTCAAACGTAAGTCATGTGGTAATTTAACACCACACTTCTGACTCCTTCTCTCAATGGGAACACTTTTCTTTTTTTATTGCTTCATATCTCTACTTTAATATCTCTACTTTAAATCTCTATTTAAATATCCACTTAATATTCTCTACTTTAATATCTCTACTTTAATATCTTCTACTTTAAAATTCCCTTTTCTTTTAAAACCCTTTTTAATAGTCTCTACTTGAATATCTTTACTTTAATATCTCTACTTTAATATCTCTGACCTTAATATCTCTACTTCAATATCCTCTACCTCTTTATATCTCTACTTCATTAAATCTCTACTTTAATATCTCTACTTTAATATGTTCTACTTTCCAATATCTCTACTCATTATCTCTAACTTCAGTTATCTCTACTTCCAATATCTCTACTTAATATCTCTACTTTAATATCTCTACTTCAATATCTCTACTTCAATATCTCTACTTTAATATCTCTACTTTAATATCTCTACTTTAATATCTCTACTTCATTATCTATTCTTCATGACCTCTTCTTCATTGTCTCTACGTCAATATCCCTACCTCATTATCGCTTCTTCAATATATATACTTCATTATCAATAGTTCATTATCTCTACTTGATTAACTCTACATTCAATACAGACGGTACTTTATTGTGATGCCATACTGTATGTAGCTAAGAGAAGATAACAGTGTAATTACAAGGCGTTCACCACTTCATGTCTAGTTTTTACAACACTTCCTGTTTCTCCTCAGCCTCTGACGACCCCTCCCCGTGGAGGATAGTATACCCCGTCACCCCTACTACTCTATCAGTGAAACACTCCAGCTTGCTGGTGTTGGAGTGTGTGGTGTCGGGCAGTCCGTCGCCCGCTGCCCAGTGGCTGAAGAATGGGCAGGAGGTGGCACTGCCAGCCGTGCCAGCAGGGAACAGCAGGAGACACAACAACCTGATCCTCCTGAACCTGAAGAGGAGTGATGGAGGGAACTACCTGTGTTCTGTTACCACGGAGACAGGGACGAACCTACTCAGCGTCAACTATACTGTGAATGTGCTCGGTGAGTTACTAACAGGTCACTTCTGTAGTCAGGTGTCTCATGGGAAACAGCTCTTCTGACCTCAATGGCACTTCCTGGTTAAAGAAAGGTTAGATTAATTACTCTAATGGTAGATTTTTATCTAACTAGTTGAGAGTCCTGACTTCCTCCCCTCTCTTCCCCAGAGGAGGCATCTGTCCTGAGGAATCTGTCTGACCAGTCTGTCTTTCCTGGAGACGCCGCTCACTTCACCTGCGTTGCCAAGGGAAACCCCACCCCCAATGTCACCTGGCTCTTCAACTCTGCCCCCATCGCCCCCTCGCCCCGCCTCCAAATCACAGCCTCCTCCCTCTGCATCAAAGGGGTGACATCACGGGACGTGGGTGTGTACCAGTGCCTGGTGGATAACGGGATTGGCTCAGCCCAGTCAGCTGGCAGGCTCACCCTCCAATCAGGTACAGTGTACTCTCCTAAAGCAGTGGCGTATCAGGAAGTGATTGTATGAGAAAATGTGTTGTTTTCCCTGCTGGTTTAGGGAGTAGGTTGAAGTAGTACCTCTCCCTTTCTCCCCTCTCCCCTCTCCACTACCCCTCCCCCTCTCCCCTCTCCATCTTCCCCTCCCC
>NW_019953893.1:0-1353 GCF_002910315.2 Salvelinus sp. IW2-2015
GGGAACTTGTCAGAGGGATGACCCCCACACACAATGACACAAATGCATACTTATGTATTAACTTTCACACACACTCACTCATACACACACACACACACACACACACACACACACACCTTGGAAAGCCTTGACATAGCTGTTTCCTAATGTAACTAGCGTCTGTAGACCTGGGTTGAACTGTTCCATCAGGTTCTATGGAAGAGAACACAGAACAATCAAACATGGACTATTGGCCAAAACTAAATGCTATGCCTTGTGTTAGGTAGGGCCTACAAGTGGTTGTATATTTAAGCAATAAGGTCCGAAGGGGCGTGGTATATGGCCAATATACCACGGCTAAGGGCTGTTCTTAGCTCAACGCAATGTGGAGTGCCTGGATACAGCCCTTAGCCGTGGTATATTGAGCACATATTAAAAACCCCCTGAGGTGCCTTACTGCTATTATAAACTGGTTACCAACGTAATTAGAGCAGTACAAATAAAAGTTGTCATATCCGTGGTATATGGACTGATATACAACGGCTGTCAGCCAATCAGAATTCAGTGCTCGAACCACCCAGTTAAATGTTTTTCAGAAAGTTTTTGTACATCCCCCCCCCCAACACACCCTCATTTAGAGTATTATTGGAGTGTGAAAGATGGGGGTAGATTACTGCCAATACTCTATTTACAACAACATTTCAATAATCTAACCCCATAGTATTAGCCTACCATAAAATATATACTTACCGTGTAAACAGACAATGTAGACTTATGTAACTGATCACTGTTCGCCCCCGACATAGTAACCGCTTCGATTTCCACAAGACAAAAACTGTATAATAACAATTAGGAAAAATAAATGAATAAACTATCTTTAAACTCCAGAGTACTAGTTGAAAGTTCAAGAAATAAAAAAAATACAGTTGGTAGTAGGCTAGCTAGGAACTAATCAGCGTATTCCGTTACAGGCTTCTTTTCTTTTGATAGTGAAAGTCCCCTTGGCTATTAACCCACTCCTCGTTCTGCCTTGTTGTTCCCTTGTTCTTTCTGCCACCAATAACAACCTGCTGTGATCGTGATAGCTCCTTTCTCTCGCTCCCTCTTTCTCTCATTCGTTAATCAGCCTCTTCATCCCTGCATCATATGCCAATTTTACAGAGGGAAGAAGAGAAAGAGACACCGATACGGCCGGGTCAGCTGAATTATAGATGGATCAGGGTGGAAACATCACCTGTTCCAACTGGGTGGGACGTAGGTAGCTAGGCTCACACTCGGGGCACTACATGTAGTATTAGGAGCACTACATGTAGTATTAGGGGCACTACATGTAGTATTAGGAGCACTACATGTAGTATTAGGAGCACTACATGT
>NW_019953893.1:2079-3422 GCF_002910315.2 Salvelinus sp. IW2-2015
AGTTTTGACAATGGATACCACATTACTGTTAAAGAGACAAAAAGTGGAGTATGTTTCTAAGCCAAGATACCTGAGCATATCCCTTTGCTAAAACATTATGGATGGAGCGCTAGTGCAGGATTTCAACACTCCGACAAGTACACCTCATCAGCATAGTGGTCTTAACAGGTCAGCTACTGCCAAAATGGTTCTGTGTCTTCACGGCAAATCACTGTCGAAGTGGGTGGAGATGAGGGGGCAATATATGCTTACTGTTGTGTATTTTTACCTGCAAGGTTATATTGTTACCACTCACACATGAATCACAATCAAACCAGACCAAACCAACTGTTCCACAATAAAGATGAGATAATAAAGAAAAACACTGAATACAGGACCAGCACAACACTAACAACATTGATTGTGTCAACAAGAGGAACAGTGAATACACTGAGTCCCCCAAAAAATATATAAAAATTGCCCGGTTGGAAACCAAGCAGAGACTTTAATATTGTAAACTTAGATTCATGCTTTTGACAAGGTTTTAATGTCTCACAAACCCTTGTAGCAGTTGAAAATCCATTATAGGTGTATATAATTGGGACATGATGTGTCTTGTCACTTGGGATCGGTATTGGTTGTTTCTTTTACCCTACCTCTTCATCATGTGATCCATCCTGCCCTAGGATCTCATATCAGGGCCAGGCTACATCCAATACCTTCCCCCTGATAACAAAATGACTCATTGTCCTCTCTCGTATTCCTGCAGGCCTTCTCCAGGTTGAAGTTTCCCCTAGATGAAGATCTAGGATCAGCTTCTCCTACKCAATCRTAACCTTAACATTAACCCCTTACACTCGTGGGAATTAACCTATAGGGCAAAGTTTAAATGTTTCTTACAGAAAAAATATGGAATGCATAACCAAGGTAGCATTTAAAAGGAAACAGTTTGGAAGTTATGGGGAAATGATTACACTAAAAGGTGAGGACACAACACCCGACACAAGACTGAATCCAAACATGAACACTGTTGATTTTATGTTCATTTTACATTTACTGTACTTTTCTCTGCATTTGTTGATAATAAAATCGGAGATACTCTGGATACATTCAGTAACATGATAAGATTATTCTTGGAAAATTGGGGGTAGGTGCAGCATGAGACCAAAAATTGACAAGGGTTTGAGTGAGAGGTCTAACTGGTGTTTCCAAGTGGCCATACACCTCTCCAAAGTGTGCAGTTCCCAAATAATTTAAATTCACTTTCATGACTCAAAGAAGAGTCTTGAACTTTAAGGTGCTTTTTTGAGCTGTCCTAGCTGGGCCGTTGCGGAACTAGAAAAAGCACACTTGTAGTTGTTTTG
>NW_019953893.1:4044-6130 GCF_002910315.2 Salvelinus sp. IW2-2015
TAGCCCAGCCTTCTTGGGTTTGCCAAAGGCCATAAAGGACTCAGATCAATGAGAACAAGGATTCTGTGCTCTGATGAAACCAAGATTGAATCTTCTTTGGCCTGAATGCCAAGTGTCACGTCTGGAGAAAACCTGGCACAATCTCTACGGTGAAGCATGGTGGTGGCAGCATCATGCTGTGAGGATGTTTTTCAGAGGCAGGGACTGGAAGATTAGTCAGGATCGAGGGAAAAGATTAACGAGCAAAAGTAAGAGAGATCCTTGAATGACAAACGCTGCTCCAGAGCGCTCAGGACCTCAGACTGGGGCGAAGGTTCACTTTCCAACAGGACAAAGACCCTAAGCACACAGCCAAGACAATGTAGGAGTGGCTTCGGGACAAGTCTCAATGTTCTTGTTTTTCTTTACAGGAGGWCCCAACAGCCTTCTTTATTGAGATGTAAAAATACAACTTCTACAACGGCTGGGGTTGGAATTAGAATTCCAAGGAGTGGGAACGTGCGATGTGGGTGGGCATCTATTTGAATAAATCAATTGAATATACACCATCACAAAGAAATCCATTATTCATTCGTTTAGGCAGGTCCTAAAAAACATAAGACTAATAAAATGCATTTTCAAAATAATTGAATTGCATATTTTGAGTTTAACTATGTTACTTGTCTGTGCAGCCAAGGCTACATGGCTGCGCCACGCAAATGAAACCGTTTGAACGCGGCAGACAATTTTGTGAGAAGACCGATTTTTTTGATGTCTCGTGGTCTGACAAACAGTTCTGTCATCTTTCACCACAGATGTGGATGTGCGACATGGTTGGATGCGGTGGATTGAGATGCATCCAATGAACACATCTCTATTTGGCGTAGTCATGAAACCATAAACTCTAACTGTGCATTAGCTGCAATGGTCAGGCGAAGACAGAGGGGTTTGAAGAAGAACACACACACACACACACACACAAATCTCTAACCGATTTTTAAGGGGATTTTTGTATTATGCTAATTCATTAGACATCGACCTTAGGGGGTTAAATGGTAAGCCTAGATAATAAAGTCTGATTTAATTAACTGATACTGAATCCAATAGGAACAACTGGATAAGAAAAATGAAAACTGTTTTTTTCCTGACCTGTATCGAAACCCCATCTCAAACCACAACACAATCAACAAAAAAGTGTACTAGCCTATTGCGTTACCACTATAATGAAGGCAATAATACAGCTAACTGTTTAACACAGTACAGGCAATAATCAAATAGTTGATATATAGGGTAAAAACATCTTGGTACAAAACATCTCCCATTWGAATCAGGTTTTCCTTTCGTTCTTGTCCTCCATTTTTTCACCATCATCAACAATGATAACATTGAAACAAACTACAATTTAAACACTTCAATCTAGAGTTTTACTTCCATGCAAATTCAACTTGGTTTTATACAATGCGTTGTGGAGAGAAACAAACCTTTAGTCCTTCTACCAATCAGTCAGCAGTCAGTATCCGAGCACTTTATTCCACGTTTCTTCATTTTGATCGTAAAAAATACAAAACTAGAAATTCGTCCTAATTAATGAATAGCTTTTGTCGGTGAATATAAATAGGGAGAAAAACAACAGTCCACTCCTGTGCGTTAGCTCACAGACTGGACCAGTAGAGATGGGTTCGGTTGAAGAAGTCAGTCAGTCTCTCTCTCTGGCAGTCAGTCTCTCTCTCTGGCAGCCAGTCTCTCTCTCGGCACCCTTGTTTTCTCCCTCTCTCTTCTTTATTGTCCTTCCTTACAAAAATATGAAACAACTAAATAAAAACGTAGTCTTTGCCATGATAATAAACATGATCGCTCAACAGCCAATAATGAGACTCAGCACTATTGAGTGTAGTCGACAGCTCTTGAATGAGGACAAAGAATTTGCCATAACATTGAATCAAATCTTATACAATAAAGTAATAGTAATATTAAAGTATTATTTTTAGGCCTACCTATGCCTATAGCCAAAACAGAGTCACAAAAGCACCACAGCGTGCAAATAACAAGCTAACCTTAAACAGCATAGCACCACTCAGTGCAAATAACAAGCTAACCTTAAACAGCA
>NW_019953894.1:0-2086 GCF_002910315.2 Salvelinus sp. IW2-2015
CCCGTAGCACTCACGTCGGTAGCCATGAAGTGCTTTGAAAGGCTGGTAATGGCTCACATCAACAGCATCCTCCCAGATACCCTAGACCCACTCCAATTCACATACCGCCCCAACAGATCCACAGATGACGCAATCTCAATCGCACTCAACACTGCCCTTTCCCACCTGGACAAAAGGAACACCTATGTGAGAATGCTGTTCATTGACTACAGCTCAGCATTCAACACCATAGTGCCCACGGAGCTCATCACTAAGCTAAGGACTAAACACCTCCCTCTGTAACTGGATCCTGGACTTCCTGATGGGCTGCCCCCAGGTGGTAAGGGTAGGCAACAACACATCTGCCACACTGATCCTCAACACTGGGCCCCTCAGGGGTGTGTACTTAGTCCCCTCCTGTACTTCCTGTTCACCCACGACTGCGTGGCCAAACACGACATCAACACCATCATTAAGTTTGCTGACGACAGGTAGGCCTGATCACCGACAACGACGAGGGAGCCTATAGGGAGGAGGTCAGAGAACTGGCAGTGTGGTGCCAGGACAACAACCTCTCCCTCAATGTGAGCAAGAAAAAGGAGCTGATCGTGGACTATAGGAAAAGGAGGGCCGAACAGGCCCCTATTAACATTGAAGGGGCTGTAGTGGAGAGGGTCAAGAGTTCAAGTTCCTTGGTGTCCACATCACCAACGAACTATCATGGTCCAAACACACCAAGACAGTCATGTAGAGGGCACAACAAAACCTTTTCCCCGTCAGGAGACTGAAAAGATTTGGCATGGGTCCCCAGATCCTCAAAAAGTTCTACAGCCGCACCATCGAGAGCATCCTGACCGGTTTTATCACCACCTGGTATGGCAACTGCTCGGCATCTGACCGTAAGGCGCTACAGGTTCACTAACTACTTCTCGCCTAGTTCACTAACTACTTCTCAGATAGAGTTCAGTGTGTCAAATTGTGTCAAATTGGAGGGCCTGTTGTCCGGACCTCTGGCAGTCTCTATGGGGGTGACACAGGGTTCAATTCTCGGGCTGACTTTTCTCTGTATATATCAATGATGTCACTCTTGCTGCGGATGATTCTTTGATCCACCTCTACGCAGACGACACCATTCTGTATACATCTGGCCCTTCTTTGTACACTGTTAACAAACCTCCAAACGAGCTTCAACGCCATACAACACTCCTTCCGTGGCCTCCAGCTGCTCTTAAATGCTAGTAAAATGAAATGCATGCTCTTCAACCAATCGCGGCCCGCACTACTCTGGATGGTTCTGACTTAGAATATGTGGACAACTATAAATACCTAGGTGTCTGGTTAGACTGTAAACTCTCCTTCCAGACTCACATTAAGCATCTCCAATCGGGGTTAAGGCAATAAATAGGCCAATAGTGGCGAAGTAATTACAATTTTAGCAACTTACACTGGAGTGATATGTGCAAGTAGAAATTACTGGTGTGCAAAAGAGAAGAAAACAAATATGGGGATGGATAGTTTGTTGGTTAGATGGGCTATTTACAGATAGGCTGTGTACAGCTGCAGCGATCGGTAAGCGCTGCTTGACAGCTGACGCTTAAAGTTAGTGTGGGAAGACTTCAGTGATTAAAAAAAAATGTTTTATTTATTTATTTTTTGATTAGTCAGTCATTGGCAGCAAAGAACTGGAAGGAAAGGCGGCCAAAAAGAAGGTGTTGGCTTTGGGGATGCCAGTGAAATATACCTGCTGGAGCACGTGTGACGGTGGGTGTTGCTATGGTGACAGTGAGTTGAGATATGGCGGGCTTTACCTAGCAAGATTTATAGATGACCTGGAGCCAGTGGTTTGGCGAAGAATATGTAGGGCGAGGACCAGCCAACGAGAGCATACAAGTTGCAGGGTGGGTAGTATATGGGGCTTTGGTGACAAAACGGATGGCACTGTGATAGACTGCATCCAATTTGCTGAGTAGAGTGTTGGAGCTATTTTGTAAATGACATCGCCCAAGTGAGGATCGGTAGGATAGGTCAGTTTTTACGAGGTATTTGGGCAGCATGAGTGAAGGAGGCTCTTGTTGCGAAATCGGAAGCCGATTCTAGATTTAACTTT
>NW_019953895.1:0-2083 GCF_002910315.2 Salvelinus sp. IW2-2015
GCCCTCTCTGAGACACAGCCCTGGTCTACTGCAGTAATCCCTACGCTCTCTCTGAGAGACAGCCCTGGTCTACTGCAGTAATCCCTACGCCCTCTTACAGACAGCCTATCCCTGGTCTACTGCAGTGTAGTGATGTGTAGTTATGTGGTGCAGTCATATAGTTTAGTGATGTAGTGTAGTAATGCAGTGATGTAATGTAGTGATGTAGTTTAATGATGTGATGTAGTGTAGTGATGTAGTGATATGCTTTAGGGATGTACTGTAGTGCTGTAGTGTAATGATGTAGTGTAGTGATATAGTGTAGTGATATAGTGTAGTAATGTAATGATATAGTTTAGTGATGTAGTGATGTAGTGTAGTTATGTAGGGATGTACTGTAGTGCTGTAGTGTAATGATGTGATGTAGTGTAGTGATGTAGTGTAGTGATATAGTGCAGTGATGTAGTGTAGTGATGTAGTGATGTAGTGTAGTGATATAGTGCAGTGATGTAATGTAGTGATGTAGTTTAATGATGTGATATAGTGTAGTGATGTAGTGTAGTGATATAGTGCAGTGATGTAATGTAGTGATGTAGTTTAATGATGTGATATAGTGTAGTGATGTAGTGATGTAGTGTAGTGATGTAATGTAGTGATGTAGTGTAGTGATATAGTGTAGTAATATAGTGTAGTGATATAGTGATGTAGTGTAGTGATGTAGTGTAGTGATGTAGTGTAGTGTAGTGATGTAGGGATGTATTGTAGTGATGTAGGGATGTACTGTAGTGATGTAGTGTAGTGATGTAGTGTAGGGATGTACTGTAGTGATGTAGTGTAGTGATGTAGGGATGTAGGGATGTACTGTAGTGGTGTAGTGTAGGGATGTAGGGATGTATTGTAGTGTAGTGATGTAGGGATGTATTGTAGTGATGTAGTGATGTAGGGATGTAGTGATGTAGGGATGTATTGTAGTGATGTAGTGATGTAGTGTAGTGATGTACTGCAGGGATGTAGTGTAGTGATGTAGGGATGTATTGTAGTGATGTAGTGATGTAGGGATGTAGTGTAGTGATGTAGTTTACTTGATGGTAAGTGCAGTGATGTACTGTAGGGATGGTCCGGTGTGGCTCAGTTTTGTAGAGCATGGCGCTTGCAACCGCCAGGGTTGTGGGTTCATTCCCCACGGGGGGACCAGGATAGATATGCATATGAACTTTCCAATTTGTAAGTCGCTCTGGATAAGAGCGTCTCCTAAATGACTTAAATGTAAATGTAGTGTACGTGAATGCAGTGACTGTATGTAGGATGTAGTGTAGTGATGTAGTGTAGTGATGTAGTGTAGTGATGTAGTGTAGTGATGTAGTGTAGTGATGTAGGTTAGTGATGTAGTGTAGTGATGTAGTTTAATGATGTGATGTAGTGTGTGATGTAGTGTAGTGATGTAGTGCAAGTGATGTAGTGCAGTGATGTAGTGTAGTGATGGTAGTGCAGTGATGTAGTGTTAGTGATGTAGTTTAATGATGTGATATAGTGTAGTGATGTAGTGATGTAGTGTAGTGATGTAATTGTAGTGGATTGTAGTGTAGTGTAAGTGTAGTGAATGTTAGTGTACGTTGGATGTAGTGTAGTGATGTAGTGTGTGATGTAGGGTGTACTGTAGTGTGTTAGGGATGTACTGTAGTGATAGTATGTAGTGATGTAGGGATGTAGATGTACTGTAGTGGTGTAGTGTAGGGATGTAGTGTGTGCATGTAGGGATGTATTGTAGTGATGTGGATGTAGTGATGGTAGGATGCTTATTGTAGTGATGTATGATGTAGTGATGTAGGGATGATGTAGTGAGTAGTGATGTAGGGATGTGTGAAGTGGATGTAGTTTTATTGATGTAGTGGCAGTGATGTACTGTAGGGATGGTCCCTGTGGCTCAGTTGGTAGAGCATGCCTTGCCAACGCCAGGTTGTGGGTTCATTCCCATGGGGGGACCAGGATGAATATGTATGAACTTTCACAATTTGTAAGTCGCTCTGGATAAGAGCGTCTGCTAAAGTGACTTAAATGTAACGGGTGTAAATGTAGTGTAGTAGTGTAGTGGGTGTAGTGTTAA
>NW_019953896.1:0-2081 GCF_002910315.2 Salvelinus sp. IW2-2015
ACCTTAGATCAGCAGGTGAGTCCAGGATTTCTGAAACATCTCTCAGCCTTGCGTTTGGGAGAGATTCCTCTTTCCATCGTTCATCAATGACCGATACCTGAGAGCCTGTGTCCCATAGAGCTTGGAGGTGGTGGCGATTCAGGTGACACTCAATAAGGCACTGTCTGCCGACTAGCGAGGTGACCTTACGGGGGTGGCGACCTTGAGCTAGGGATGGTAAGGAGTGGGCATTTTCCTCTGTGCAGGAAAACCTTTCACTGGTAGAGTTAATTTTCAGGTGAGTGCATTTTTCCTTATGTTTAATMCAATGTTGGTTTTGACATACTTTGGAACAGTACAGTGTCTCTTTACATGATGAACATTGTTTCAGGTTCTCAAATGAATCTTCTCTGGCACAATTTGCACATTTCTGGGACTTTTTGGTAGCTACGGTTAACACTCGTCCCTCAGCGGTAACCTTTGCCCGTTTAAAGGGGCCTCCCTTGAAGGTCTGACTCCCCGGATTTTACATCCAGCTTGAAAATGTTCTCCACTCCCACATCGGAAGCAGTGTGTGCAGCGTGCATCTGTTCTGGCCTGCTGGCAGACAAAACACCTCCTTGGAGCTTGAGCAGAGCGGTTGGCATACCGGTTAGGTGCATATTGATGCTGCACAGGGTCAGGTGCTTGGGACTGACTGTAGTTGCTGTAATACTGCTKCTGGGACACAGGTGGCTGGGGGTCCCTATCTGGCCTCCTAACTGGAGSTGGGGCATAGSCACAAGGCGGTGACCGAAACATAGGCTGCTGTAATGTCTCCTTAATCTGAGCAATCTCTGCACTGAGACCTTTTAGAGAAGCTACACCTGTCTTAAGTTCAGCTAACTCTGTTAACAGTTCTGCGGGTATCTTAGCTTTGGCTTCCTTCATAGGACACTTTGTGGATGGCGTATCTTCAAACTGGACTACACTTACAGTTGTAGCAGGCTGTGGGGCATGAAACCGCTTTTTGTTTCGTCTTTCTATCTCATTAGCACAAGCAATGTTAAGCTTCTCTAGCAAAACCTCATCTGATGTTTCGCTATCTAGCAGGAGAGGCTGCATGTCTATCCTGATACTGTCACTCTGGAGACCTGTAAGGACTGTGTGTAAACACATGCGCTGGACTAGAGCAGGGTCATACTTAAGCCCTGATTCTGACTCCTGGGATGCAAACAGTACTTTTTGCCTCAAATCTAAGACGCGCATCAGGAAGCTTTGAGGGGTCTCCTTGCTATGCTGTGCTTCTGAAGCTAGCTGTTTGTAAAGCTCTGTTGCACTCTTCTCTTGGAAGTGGGAACGCAGGATACATCTAAGTGTGGTAAGAGTTAGCTGGGGTTTACCTTCCAAGTAACTGCGTAGCTGTGAGCCTGGAGAAATAGCCCTGACTACTGCGTCTACTATTTCTACCTCAGGATAGCCTCTGTTAAGTCCACTCTCGATCTGATGGGCAAGGCTGGAAAAAATCAGTTTATCTTTCTGGCCCGGTTCACCTATCTGACCAGAAATTTTAAACTCTTTGCGCCAGTATGAGCTGGGCTGTGCATTGGGTGAGAGCRGCACGCTCCCCTGAAGATTGGCATGGGGTTGGGGCTGACGCAGAGAATCACTGGCTTTGGCTGCAGTAATCTGCTCAGTTCCCACCCTTTGTTGTGGGGTTACAGTTCTCAGTTCCTCTATTCTGTGATGTATTCCGGCTGTTTCAATATCATGGTCAGTTTGCCATGTTTTGTTATCTATGCCACTGATCATCTCTGTCATTGTCTCTTTAAGTAGCAACAATTCCGACATGCCACCATCTTCTAACTCTGCAACTTCCTCTCTTTCAAGGAACMTCATAATGTGAGTCATCAATGATATGCGGGATTTGTCTTTAACATCTCTTCTCTGTCCGCCTGATATGTCAAGGAAATCACATATCTCTAGTAACTTGTCTTTAGTCAGGGTGTGCAATTCTCCTACTACCTCTTCCTGTAGTTCTTCCAAGGCGGTTGTCATGTTGACAGAACAGAGAGACATAAGACCATCTAATCAAATCAACTCCGCACAGTAAAAAGTTCCTC
>NW_019953897.1:0-2081 GCF_002910315.2 Salvelinus sp. IW2-2015
GAGAGACAGTGAGAGAGGGAGAGAAGAAGAGAGAGAACGGGCAGAAGAAGAAGGGGAAGTGACACACAGGGAGGGAGAGAAAGAAACAGAGAGGTAGAGCGGAGGGGGATGGAAGAGTGCGAGAGATCTAGAATGAGTATCAGTTAGTTAGAGTATAGTGTGAAGGCAGTGTTTACTTGTCATTTGACCTTTATCTAACTACACCCCATAGAGATGATAACGATGCTGCAAAACCTGCCAATGTAATTGAATGCAGTTGGCATGACGACCCCATGATGTAAAAATGGACCCTCGTGGCCTGTACAGATGTTGGATCTTAATTTGATCCCTCTTTTGTTGCTGATAGCGTGTAGTGTATTCGAGGTTTGAATGCCAAATGGCACCCCATTCCTTACATATCGCACAACTTTTTACCAGGGTAAAAATACTGTGCCATTTGGGATGCAACACTTGTGTGGCGGCAGTAAGTCACCAGCCACAATTAGCTGATGAACTAGACTTGTAGTGGGAGACCCGTTGAAAATGTGTATCTGCGTCTCCCTCTGGTGGTCACCTGCAGTATGGCCACCTCGTTCCTCAGCTGGCTCTCCTGCTTGGTGGGGAAGCGCAGCTTGTCAATCACCTTCACCGCCACGTCGCGCCCCGTCTTCCTGTGCTTCCCTGGTGGCGGGGGGGTAGAAGAGAGGAAGAGAGGAAATTACAGGAGTCTGATTAACTGAGATTCAACGACTCAAAACAGAGTCGTAGAAGTTGTAGACGATTAGGGACACTCACCCCCATACACCACTCCGAACTGGCCAGAACCGAGGATTTCATCTGCAAATATCTGGTACACCATACCAATGTCCTGGAGGAGAAATTGATTAAAAAAAAGCATCATCATCACCATCATCATCACCACAAAGTCCTGGGTAATGATTGTGAACGGGTATAATGTACAATCGTGTATTACGACCGCGTGTCAAGAGACGACTCACCACGTTCTCCTGGATCACACTGTTGGACACTGAGACGCTGACTGAAGCCTGTCCTGCGGATCAAAGTCAAAAATGCTAACCATCCACACTAACATATACAGGACTTCCACCTGAGCTTATGTGGGGTCACTACAGAGATCGCGTGTGTGTGTGTGTGTGTGTGTGTGTGTGTGTGTGTGTGTGTGTGTGTGTGTGTGTGTCACTTGACCGGGGTATTTCATCCCTAATCAGTGCCTAGTAAAGTCTACAAACCCCTTGCGGAGTTTTCACATTTTGCTGCTTTAAAATGTCATCTAAGAAAGGGATTGAATGAAACGTTAAAAATCCTATGGATCTACACAACCTATTCCACATTTTCAAAGTCAAAAAAACAAACAACATAAAATGTAAAAAAAAATGTCTCCGAATGCGCTTTGTTTACGATGGATTGGATTGCGTACGTTCCCCTGGCCTGCACGTCCTTCCCCCTGCTCCGTAGGAGACCCTCGTCTGAGATTTCTGGAGGTGCGCCCCGCAGGTGACTTCACCCCTCCGTTCCTCCGGGCACCAGCCCCACTGCTTCGAGCTTTCATGAGGTCACCAGCGCTAACGTTCGTAGGGAGCGACCCCAACTCCACGTCCCGACCTTGCCCCCCACCACCCTCCAGGCCTTGCCCCCCGCACCCCCCCCCCAGCAACGTGATGGCCAATAGCGCGTTGTGGGCGAGAGGTGGCCAAGGCATGGAGGGCCATTTCGCCCAGGCCCTCATGCCCAGTCGATCTTCAGGATGCACCGCCGGCTAGAGGGACCACACTCCTCACAGTAAGTATAAATATACCTCTACAATAATAACCTGTTCATATTACGCGAAACATTTTATTCCCAAGTGTCTTAGTCTAACGTTAGCCATCTGAAGAACAGAATCATGAGGTCTGGATCTGATTTCATGTGCCTGCTCTTAGTCATGGGGAGGGGGGGGGGGGGGGCGGCTAGGTGTGGGAGATTTACAGTGAAAGCTTTCTGAGTTTGTATTGCCAGTCACTCGAGGAACTCAGAAGCCTTGTTTATCAAGCTCTTGTGCGTGTGACAACCACCCACACAACACACACACACACACCACACAC
>NW_019953898.1:0-2080 GCF_002910315.2 Salvelinus sp. IW2-2015
AGTGGTTGACACTCATCTTTCCCCATTGACTGGAAATGTATTGACATAAGCCTCAACCCTGTGTATGTTCCAAATGAATGCAATGTATTAACATAAGAGTCAAGTGGTGACACTCATCTTTTCCTACTGACTGCAAGGTATTGACATAAGTGGCAATTGGTTGACACCCATCTTTCCCATTGGCAAGCTTCAACCCTGTGACACTCATCTTTTCCCATCGAATGCGAGGTATTGACATAAGTATCAACCTTGTGACACTCATATTTTGCCATTGACTGCAATGTATTAACATAAGCGTCAAGTGGTTGACACTCATTTTTTCTCAATTACTGCGATGTATTGACATACGGGTCAAGTGGTTGATGCCAATCTTTTTGCAAAATGTGACAGGATAAAGTTTTCATATGATATCATGTTGTCCCCCCCACACACCTGTCACACCCTCTTTTACCATTGAGTGCAATGTATTAAATAAGCATCAATTGGTTGACACTCATATTTTCCCATTGACTGCAAATAAACGACATAGGCACCAACCTTGTGACACGTATCTTTTCCCATTGACTGCGATGTATTGACATAAGCGTCAACCATGTGAGACTCATCTTTTACCATTGAGTGCAATGTATTAACATAAGCTTCAACATTATAATGCTCATCTTTTACCATTGAATGCAATTTATTAACATAAGTGTCAAGTGGTTTGATGTAATCTTTTTGCAAAATGTAACCATGATACATGTTTTCCTATGATATCATGTTGTCCCCCCACCCACTTGTCACACATCTCCCTTCCTCCCAACCTCTCATTTTACATGACTTTCCCCCTTTCCTGATCAGTACGGTTTTAGGTGACAGAGATGAAGCTGTCAGATGCCTGCTGGCTGTCTTTCTCTCTGATTATGTTATCATATTGCCCTGCCGATGCACTTATCTCCCATTCCGACAATGGGATCCAGTTTCAAATTGGCCATTAAAGTTTAAAGAGACAGGAGTTTGGATGCAGATATGGGCTAACATGGGCTGCTCACCCTCGAGGCATTCCAGCCAGACGACTATGGTGGCACACTGGCATGTTAGTATGTGTGCGGATATGTGTGTGCTATGTAGTAGTACATACTATGTGTATACACGTACACACACAAACAAACACACACACACTTGTGTGCATGAACACACAAAATGAAGGTGACACATAAATAAGTCCTCAGTTGTCTAGACTTAGGTTCAGTTTCGTTCGTTCTGGTATTCAGAACTCGCATTCAGAATTATGCCTCCAAGGCTATACCTTCCATTTACCTCCACCACTGCCATCAATTCCCACCCCACACTCATTACAAAAGGATCATAGATCCATCAGCCGGTAGCTATCTGGCTGCAAGCCAAACTAAAGTCATTAACAGTATATTGATGAAGGAAAAATGCATGAACAAAAAGAGATGGGGTGCTATTCATATCTGTGGTATATGCACTGCACTTTTCGGCTCTCATGTTCAAYCGTATTGATTGTTTTTAAGGCTTTTAGAATTAGTGGAGAAGAGAGTGGTATTCACTCAAAACTCATCACCAGGAGTTTTTCGAGTGACACACTGGATTTGTGGTTAAAATCATAAGATGTGAGACTTTAACATCTATCAACTTTACAAATAATGGAAAACAAAACAAAATAATGGAATGCACATCAGGGGACAATGAAATATCAAACATGTTTTGAGTGGTAGACTGTGCTAACATTGGGAGCCCATAGACAGCACTCAACTTTTGACATTACTGAAATCCGCATTGTGTGGTACTGAAACACCTTGTGGATCTGCTGCTGGATCGTTTGGGTTTTCTGATTAACAAAAATACTGACTGGGGGGGGAGCCAGGCCATTTAGAATCTTGAATACAAGACATGCATTGGTGTATTGCACAAGATTTTCCCAACTCAGGGACTCATGCTTTCTGAAGATGTAACAGTGATGATGTCTATTGGGCTTCCTATCAGGCACTTTGAGAGCCTGTTTGTAGACAGACTGAATAGGTTTTAATGTTGTACAGCAAGCTTTGGCCCAACTAGTCAAGCAGTATGTTTAGTG
>NW_019953899.1:0-2080 GCF_002910315.2 Salvelinus sp. IW2-2015
CTTGATTTGTGTCTACTGCAGCTCAGAATCGAATTACCCTACTGGACTTAAACTGACTGAACCCAAATGGATAGATCTAGCTAGCTTCCATACAAATACAATATACCATCATATCTATCCTGAATATATAATCAATAATAATTTGACAGCTGTGACATCAATTCCGGTGAAATATTACATAAGCCATCCTCCACCAACGAACTGCTCAAACGTTTAGTTAGCTAGATACCGTAATCACATTCACAGGGACGTTTACAATGCTAATTCTATGTAATGGGGATCCTCGGCCTCCGGACCCTTTCTTCACTGTAAACAGGTCTAACTACTATTAGTAGCTGTTAGAGAACCAGCAGTGCATATTGCTTTACATATTGAAGTCTGCCGTGGAAAATAGCACAGCTATGATGATATTTCTCGTGACCAATTTATTGAACAAGTAATATATCACGGCAGCAAATATCAATTTAATCTGGAAATAATTATGGAGCTAGCTTGTTTGTTTGTTGTTATAACGTTAGCTAGCTAACTGTTACTGTAGTTACGTCAGCGTCCCCAAATATCACACGACTTTGTTGTGAAGGTGATAGTCTAGCTACAATGGTGATAACCGAGTTTATTTAGTTGGCGGCCCTTTAATACAGACCAAATCAGACGAAGACGAAATCTAAACTTCAATACATTGCGCTTACCTTGTGACTAGTCTCAGCCTTTGGCTCCATTTTTCTTCCACTAGCCTTTTTCCCAAAACAAATGTCGTCAGGAGAAGACTTCCGCCTTCATATACTGCACCGTCTACGTTATACGTCAGTCAGGTGGTCAGGAACATCAAGCAATCATAGGTGGTGGCACGTCTAAATTGGAATAGATGCCGCGTTCAAAACAACGGGGAACTCAGAACTGGGGAATCAGAAATCTCCGACTTCCGACTTCAGTGCGTTCAAAACAACAGGGAACTCGGAAAAAACGAGCTCCAACTCGGAAAATACGAGCTCCGACTCGGAAAAAACGAGCTCCGACTCGGAAAAAACGATTAGAACAGTTATCCAACTCGGAATTCCAACTCGGGAAGTCGGGCCTCTTTCTAGAGCTCCGACTTTCCGACCTGAAGATCAGAGCTCACCGACGTCAGGATTTGACGTATTTTCCCAGTTGTTTTTAACGTGGCAAGAATGGTTCCAATCTTTTTCCCACCATAATTTTTTTCCCATTGGAGATTTTAGAAACACTTAAAACAAGGCCTGTATTTCATTTAGGATTACCCTGGTGTGACGTTTTGATAACTGCGTGAATCTCTCTAGGACAAGGTGACTTATCAATATTTTCGCCTGTATTTACCCCCAAAAAGGAAACGCTAATGAGGCTATTATAAAGAACTACAAATGCCATGATAATCTGGATGAGACTGCTGAATTGAGGCAAAGGTAAAAATCTCTGGATTAACTATCTAAATGTAGTAATGAATAAATTGGCTAAATTTCTTTAAATGGACAATATTGTGAACTGTCTTGTGCAAGTTTTAAATTGACACAATAGCTGTTAACAAGGGTGTCAGCTAGCGATGATGTGCAGGAGCTTGCAGGGATTTGTAGTTTTGCATGATGTCCACCTTGATGCTAATTAGCATTTTCGAATCTGAGAGTAAATAGAGCCGAATATACTGATAAGTCAACTTGTACGAGATTTACATGATTATCAAAACGTCACACCAGGGTAAGCATACACGAACACAGCCCTTATGTGGTCCCGTGTGGCTCAGTTGGTAGAGCATGGCGCTTGCAACGCCAGGGTTGTGGGTTCATTCCCCACGGGGGGACCAGGATGAATATGTATGAACTTTCRAATTTGTAAGTCGCTCTGGATAAGAGCGTCTGCTAAATGACTTAAATGTAAATGTGTTTCTGAAATCCCATATGGGAAAAATGTATGGTGGAAAAACGATTGGAACCATTTCTCTGTTTGACAACTAGGTTTTATGGGTATTCAAATCAAATTGTATTGGTCACATACATATATTTAGCAGATGTTATTGCGGGTGTAGCGAAATGCTTGTGTTCCTAGCTCCAACAGTGCAGTAGTATCG
>NW_019953900.1:0-2080 GCF_002910315.2 Salvelinus sp. IW2-2015
TTACAAGATTTAGTTGAGGTTTAGGGTTTAGTGAATGATTTGTCCCAAATACAATGCTTTTAGTTTTTGAAATATTTAGGACTAACTTATTCCTTTCCACCCATTCTGAAGCTAACTGCAGCTCCTTGTTAGGTGTTGCAGTCAATTCAGTTGCTTGGTAGCTGACGTGTATAGTGTTGAGTCATCCGCATACATAGAGACACTGGCTTTACTCAAGACAGTTATGGAGGGCTAAAAGACTGCTGAACCGTTCAATGCCACGATTTAGGGAGGGCAGAGGGCCAGATATTATGGGGAGTTTTTTGGTGTCAACTAGTGACCCAATCAGTTCTTTAAAATACATCTTAGGCTGTTCTGAGCTGCTCTTCATAATGTAATTCGACCCCACATGAACCATGACAGTATCAGCCCCCGATGACTGACTCACAGCCTCGGGAAACAGCCTGGTGATATCCTGAACTTTGACCCCAGGAAACAACAAAGTCTTTGCCCCAGGTACAGATATATGCCTCACCATCAAACTCCCTATCACAATTAGAGATCGACCGATTATGATTTTTCAACGCCGATACCGATACCGATTATTGGAGGACCAAAAAAAAGCCGATACCGATTAATCGGCTGATTTAAAAAAAAAATGTATTTGTAATAATCACAATTACAACAATACTGAATGAACACTTATTCTAACTTAATATAATACATCAATAAAATCAATTTCGTCTCAAATAAATAATGAAACATGTTCAATTTGGTTAAAATAATGCAAAAACAAAGTGTTGGAGAAGAAAGTAAAAGTGCAATATGTGCCATGTAAAAAAGCTAACGTTTAAGTTCCTTGCTCAGAACATGTGAAAGCTGATGGTTCCTTTTAACATGAGTCTTCAATATTCCCAGGTAAGAAGTTTTAGGTTGTAGTTATTATAGGACTATTTCTCTCTATACCATTTGTATTTCATATACCTTTGACTATTGGATGTTCTAATAGGTACTTTAGTATTGCCAGCCTAATCTCGGGAGTTGATAGGCTTGAAGTCATAAACAGTGCAATGCTCGAAGCACAGCGAAGAGCTGCTGGCAAACACAGTAAAGTGCTGTTTGAATGAATGCTTACGAGCCTGCTGCTGCCTACCACCTCTCAGTCAGACTGCTCTATCAAATCATAGACTTAATTATAATATAATAAACACAGAAATACGAGCCTTAGGTCATTAATATGGTCAAATCCGGAAACTATAATTTTGAAAACAAAACGTTTATTCTTTCAGTGAATTACGGATCCGTTCCGTATTTTATCTAACGGGTGGCAACCCTAAGTCTAAATATTGCTGTTACATTGCACAACCTTTAATGTTATGTCATAATTATGTACAATTCTGGCAAATTAATTACAGTCTTTGTTAGGAAGAAATGGTCTTCACACAGTTCACAACGTGCCAGGCGGCCCAAACTGCTGCATATACCCTGACTCTGCTTGCACAGAACGCAAGAGAAGTGACACAATTTACCTAGTTAAAAGAAATTCATGTTAGCAGGCAATATTAACTAAATATGTAGGTTTAAAAATATATACTTGTGTATTGATTTTAAGAAAGGCGTTGATGTTTATGGTTAGGTACACATTGGTGCAACGACAGTGCTTTTTTCGCGAATGCGCTTGTTAAATCACTCGTTGATAAATCAACAGGCCCCGCATCGATTATATGCAACGCAGGACAGGCTAGATAAACTTGTAATATCATCAACCATGTGTAGTTAACTAGTGATTATATTAAGATTGATTGTTTTTTATAAGATAAGTTTAATGTTGGCTAGCACCTTACCTTGGCTTCTTGCTGCACTCGCATAACAAGTAGTCAGCCTGCCACGCAGTCTCCTCGTGGAGTGCAATGTAATCGGTCATGATCGGTGTCCAAAAATGGCGATTACCGATTGTTATGAAAACTTGAAATCGGCCCTAATTAAATCGGCCATTCCGATTAATCGGTCGACCTCTAATCACAATAGCCGGAATTATCCTGTGTCTCAAAGCTGATTTCGAGGCCAGAGCCACAGAACTCAGAACCTGAGAAGAGGGCTG
>NW_019953901.1:0-2079 GCF_002910315.2 Salvelinus sp. IW2-2015
TGTGGACCTTTCCTCTCTGAAGCAACATGGTGGTTCAACGAAAGGAAAGAACAACTGTCAGGAATTTTCAATTTGTTTTTTTCAAACAGAAGGATATTGCCAGGAGGAGAGAGTGAGGGTTTTATGCATGAGCAGTCCCAGAGGACACATGTTCCGGGGAAGAGAAGCTTCCTTACTCACTGAGCCAGTCTCAGAGGACACCGTGTTCAAGAGAAGAGAAGCTTCCTTCTGCCTCTGCATTGATATACAGTACAGTAAAGTACAGACTAATGGTAAATGTAGGGATGTACAGTATATTAAGCATATTATGCAGATAGAATAAACCTACGTGGCTGATAAAAAAAAATATGTAGGCAATTAATGACTTGAAATACAGAATGCAATGCGTTTTGTAATAAAAATATAGAGTGTTTTGGTCCAAAAAATAAAGACAAAAATATCTAAGAAAAAATTATATAATAAAAAATTCTACAAAATATATATTATATATACTGAAACAAAAATAAATGCAACATATAAAGTGCTGGTCCCATGTTTCATGAGTTCTCTCAAATTTTGTGCATGTGCACAAATTTGTCTACATCCCTGTTAGTGAGCATTTCTCCTTTGCCAAGATAATCCATCCACCTGACAGGTGTGGCATATCAAGAAGCTGATAAAACAGCACGATCACTACACAGGTGCACCTTGTACTGGGGACAATAAAAGGCCACTCTAAAATGTGCAGTTTCATCACACAACACAATGCAACAGATTGGAATGCTGACTGCAGGATTGTCCACCAAAGCTGTTGCCAGAGAATTTCATGTTCTTTTCTCTACCATAAGCCGGCTCCAACGTAGTTTTAGAGAATTTGGCAGTACATCCAACCGGCCTCACAACCGCAGACCATGTGTAACCACAACAGCCCAGGACCTCCACATCCGGCTTCTTCACCTGCAGGATTGTCTGAGACCAGCCACCCGGACAGCTGATGAAATTGAGGAGTATTTCTGTCTGTAATAAAGCCCTTTTGTGAGGAAAAACAAATTCTGATTGGCCGGGCCTGGTTCCCTAGTGGGTGAGCCTATGCCCTCCCAGGCCCACCCATGGCCTGCCTAGTGATGTGAAATCCATAGATTAGGGTCTAAAGAATTAATTTCAATTGACTGATTTCCTTATATGAAGAGTAACTCAGTAAAATGGGGACAGTAAAGCTGTCCCCATTTTACCGTATCTGATCTCATCCTCATCAGTGGCACCTTGTGAATGGCTGAATACCCCCCTGGGTATTCACAAGGTGCCACTGATGAGGACGAGATCAGATGGGGTAAAATTGGGACAGTTTTACTGTAGAAAATCCGACCTTTAAAACAGTGATTCTCTTCAGTAGATCATGTTAGCAGTCGTGGCCAAGTTGGCAGGTTTCTTCTCTCCTGGTTTGGTTGAGTAGTGAGCTAGATCAGTGCGGTCACCAACAGTGTGGCTGGGCCATGGGTGATCTGTCCAGACATGCTGCTTCGGGTCAGCAGGCAAGACCTGAGCGCAGCCTGGCAGGAGACTCCACTGACCCATTTACAACACGTAGCGAAAGGATGACCTCAAACACACCGACAAGCGTGCGCACACACACACACACAGGAAGTTCACACGCAGGCATGCACACACACACACACACACACACACACACACACACACACACACACACACACACACACACACACAACACACACAAACACACACACACACAGCTGGGCTCTGTTCACAGAGGGAGATAATGAGAGGATTGAGGCCTTAATTGAGAGGGGTGAGAGTGCAGGCTCCTGCTGTGGTGGATACTCTGTCTGCACTGTGGGTCTGCCTGGAGAAGCTAGCTAGCTGGCTACTGTAGCAAGAGGGAGCCTTAGCCATAATTCACCTAGAAACTACCATACAGTATGGGGCAACTTTCCACTGATTATGGGGGAAAAATATCTCAGCTCCATTTGTCTAGTACAGCATCTGCAACTTATGGCATAGGTGCACGGCTGGCATGCAAGGTATTGCCTTGGCACGCCAAGCAATTTTATAAAAAAATTTTGCCATTAGTCCCGACACTGC
>NW_019953902.1:0-2079 GCF_002910315.2 Salvelinus sp. IW2-2015
GGATGTAAGCATTGTGTTGGATGTAAGCATTGTGTTGGATGTAAGCATTGTGTTGGATGTAAGCATTGTGTTGGATGTAAGCATTGTGTGGGATGTAAGCATTGTGTTGGATGTAAGCATTGTGTTGGATGTAAGCATTGTGTTGGATGTATGTCTGTTCTTGTCAGTGTTTCTCATATTAACCACAAATTCAATAAGAACGAGACATACAGCATTAATCTTTTCGACTGGTAGAGCATTGGGTTTGATATACAGCTACAACTTTCTAGTTGCAAACTTCCTAGACTGGCATTAGAGCAAACAGCATGGAACATCATGGCTCTAGCAGTCTAGTCATTCTGATGACCTCCCTCCCACTGTGTCTCAGCCCAGTGTGTGTCCAGCCCATCTACACAGACAGACAGACAGACAGACAGGCTCTGGATGGCCCCACCACCATTACTGATGCAGCCCCACGCTCTGCCTTGCGACAAATATAAACAGCCAGATCGCTCTCTCTTTTCATCTGCTTCAGCCCCAGCTCAGCCATAATCTGCCATGGCCAAATCTATTTAGTCATGTAGCTCCTCTGATAGGTTGGCATGTAATTAACTCCCTGGCATACACCGTGGGTTGTCATTTGCATGGTAATAAATCTCCACTGCTTAACTGTAGGTTGCGAGACAGACAGACGTAGGCAGAGTTGTGTGCTCAGCTTCGGTAAACATTCATATCCTCCACCAGGAGACACAGCAGCCGTATCAACTTTTTCCCGGCTCCTATCATTTTGGCCCTGGGAGGAGTAATCGTTATATTCAGTTGGCAGACAGTATTGATGAAACAATATGTTTCGTTTTATTAATGTATTTAAAGGTGGAAGACCTGACTAATGAACCGTCAGACTATTGARTGTTAATGCAGTGGTACATCTGGAATGATCCATTTATTTGGTTAAATAGCCCTCCTGCTATCTTTTAAACACTTCCTTTGGCTGACTTTATCAAACTGGAGTCACATCTTTCCTGGAGATTCCTGGCTCCAACCCAACAATGACTTATCTATCAGCCCTGACCACAAACACGAGACTGTGTGTGTGTGTGCATGATAATACATTGACTGGTTGTAAGTGTTTTCGTACATACAGTATGCCCTGTTGGTAGGTGTYGGGGTGTGTAGGTGATTATGTGCGTGCTAGTGTGTGTTTTGAGTGATGGATGAACAGAGTAAAGATTGCAGTCATTCGTCATGGTCCAGTAGCTCCATCAAGTATAATGAGTGTCCCGGGGTGACCTCAGACTGTGGGTTCAGAGAGCTGATTAAACATCCCTCTGTGTCAAGGGACAGAGGCGCTAGCTATCCCCTCCGTCTTAATCGCACCTCCCCATCTAACCCCCATCCATCTCTATCACCCACCCCTGCACCCCTCCTCTCCTCACACAGATCACAGGCCAGGGAGCAGGGGGGAGAAAGGGGAACCAGAGGGGAGCAGCCCCCTTCCTCTAACTTTAACACTGACATTTATTGTGTCTGTGAAACACATCAATCCTAGAGGATGTTAATGTTTATGCACAGCTTGCTAGATCATGATGAGTAGCAGGCTCTGTATTAGACAGGAGTGAGGGGATCAGTCATGTTGATAGGCAGACAGATAGGCAGACAGGCAGAAAGGCAGACAGGCAGACAGACAGCCAGACAACTGACAGGGTTATCTGACTGTGTTGTGTCTGATTTAGTCTGTCATATGGTCCATACATTGTCCGCTCTCCGTCCTGGCCTGGCCGTCCCCACTCTGGCAGCGGAGGCTGGAGTTTTCTGTCTGGAGTGGCGGAGCAGAGGGCAGAGCCGGAGACATGTCGTTAAGACAGGGTCACTGACAGACTGTTTTTAATCTGTTCTGTTCCACTTTGATCTAGGAGACTTCAGAGGAAGCTGCTCCAATCATCACATAGACTATTTAAAGGGCTGCAATTAGGGGCCAAATAGCTGGACTATTTGTCAAGGTCTTTCATGTTCCACCATTTTATTTTATGAAAGCCATCGATTGTCCCTGTGGTGCCTACGGAGCCCGGTCACCTATTGCCTGTTGTTGTGTTGCTCTGT
>NW_019953903.1:0-2078 GCF_002910315.2 Salvelinus sp. IW2-2015
GGTCCATTCGCAGGTAAAACACACAGGCATTTCACAACCTTTGATGACACACAGGCAGGTACTCCTGCATGCATGCATGCATTAACCTATTACATCTAGCTACATGTTGAACTTCCATCCTCTCAGGGCAGGGGCACAATGTATGAATTTATGGTTGGAACAGAATCGCCATTATAATCATTGGCCAGTATGGAGAATTAAGTAAAACCACAAGTCCAAATCTCTATCACCATCAATGGGAAGTTTATGAAATATGCAACAGTTGAAGTTTTTTCTTTCAATGACGTTTGGCTTCTGATGTGATTGGCGTGAAGCAAAATCCAAACTGGCTTCTCTTGACACTTTTTGGGGGTGTGCCAGGACCATTCACTGCTGAGCTCACTCAGTTTAGCTGATTAAAATTATTTTAGTTGATCAAGGGAGTCCAAATGCTAGCTGGCTTCCTTTGCAGTTGATGCTACGGGAAGCAAAAATGTCATACTCTTTTTGACCAGACATCATCATATAGATGTGCTACACATACCGAGACTGAGGGGCGCTGTTTCGTTCGCTCGGATGCTTTCTCTGGTGAGATACATTCAGCCTCATGCGAATGGAAGGAAATTTATGAAACAGAGAGACGAAAGATACATTATTTTGTWTGTTTTTTTCTTGGTACATTTTTCTTGGTGACAAGTGTGTGATGTTTGAGAAGCAAAGGGGTCAGTTCTATTTCATAAAGCTGTCACTACCAATTATTTGTCATGACTCAACACAGAGGCCAAAGACAATAAAATAGAACTCCCTGCTTAGTGCTGGAAGTGTTAACCGGTGAAGTAACATTAAATAATGGTGTGTTTTTAATCATTACTCAGTCAAAGGGTCTTGCAGTGCCTTCATAAAGTATTCATACCCCTTGACTTATTCCACATTTTGTTGTGTTACAGCCTGAATTCAACATTGATTAAATTATCACCTACACACAATACCCCATAATGACAAAGTAAAAAACATGTTTTTAGAAATGTTTGCAAATTTATTGAAAATTAAGTACATAAATATCTCACTTACATAAATATTGACACCCATTTGCTATGACATTCCAAATTGAGCTCAGGTACATCCAATTTCCTTTAATCATCCTTGAGATGTCACTCCAACTTGATTGGAGTCCACCTGTGGCCAATTCAATTGTTTGGACATGGTTTAGAAAGAAATACACCTGTCTATAAGGTCAAAAGGAACAACTATGTGAGAATGCTGTTCATTGACTACAGCTCAGCATTCAACACCATAGTGCGCACAAAGCTCATCACCAAGCTAAAGACCCTTGGACTAAACACCTCCCTCTGCAACTGGATCCTGGACTTCCTGACGGGCCGCCCCAGGGGTTAAGGGTAGGCAACAACAAATCTGCCACGCTGATCCTCAACAAGGGGGCCTCTCAGGGGTGCGTGCTTAGTCCCCTCCTGTACTCCTTGTTCACCCACGACTGCGTGGCGAAGCACGACTCCAACACCATCATTAAGTTTTCTGACGACACAACGATGAGACGGCCTATAACAACCTCTCCCTCAATGTGAGCAAGACAAAGGAGCTGATCGTGAACTACAGGAAAAAGAGAGCCGGACACGCCCCCTTTCACATCGACGGGGCTGTAGTGGAGCGGGAAGAGTGTGTCATGTTCCTTGGTGTCCACACCACCAACAAATTATTATGGTCGAAACACTCCAAGACAGCCGTAAAGAGGTTACAACAACACCTTTTCCCTCTCAAGATACTGAAAAAAATTTGACATGGGTCCCCAGATCCTCAAAAAGTTCAACAGCTGCACTATCAAGAGCATCCTGACCGATTGCATCACCGCCTGGTATGGCAACTGCTCTGCATCCGACCGTAACATGGAACCCAAACCGGCCGTCGTGCGCCATCCTGCATAAATGTATTTTGTCCCCCCACACCAAACGTGATCACGACACACAGGTTAATGGCAAATATCAAAAAAAACTCTGAACCAATTATATTAATTTGGGGACAGGTCGAAAAGCATTAAACATTTATGGCAATTTAGCTAGCTAGCTTGCACTTGCTAGCTAATT
>NW_019953904.1:0-2074 GCF_002910315.2 Salvelinus sp. IW2-2015
TGGCATAATTGGTTTTGAATTATCGCATAGAGAAGACACCACATTCTTTTAAACGTAACACATAGAGAAGGACAACTGAGGACAGTCCTGAAAAGGTGACGGTCTTCAGTCCTGATATCGGGAACTTTGAACATTGTCCATCTCTTATGCTATTGCCAATCACAACTGAGTACTGACAATTGAATGATCAACGTTATATATCTTATTCCATTGCACAGGTAAGCAGCATAGCTGTGAGGAAGCACAACACCATGTAATCACTGAAATGTGATAGATGCTTCAGTAGGACAACACCTGTGTCTCTGGCAATAGTGAAAGTGTTTCCATGTCCTCAGTGGAATACTTTTTCGTTAGCCTTGTCCAAAGAATACTATGGCCTGTGTAATTACTAGAATGCACTGTAAACTCTATCTCGTGATGAAAATATTGTTGGTTATGTGAATAATCTGTATAAGATACATTTTTTACTTTGTGAATAAACTTTGAAAGAAATATTTTGTCTCGTTTTTATACAATTTCTAATTAATCTAAAGTCAAGCAGCCACTCGCATACAGTATCAGGGATGGCAACATACAGTATCAGGGATGGCAACATACAGTATCAGGGATGGCAACATACAGTATCAGGGATGGCAACATACAGGTCAACGGCCCGCAGGAGGTTTGAGTAAAGAGAAAATGTGTGCGACCCTCTGCTGAATTTTGAAATCCCAATGTGGCCCTCGAGCAAAAAGGATTTCCCACCCCTGCACTTGATCCTCCCACTGTTAGAATACCATTATATCCACCAAAGCATGCATTATCATAGATTTCCTCCATGTATTAAGGCAATGAGAAAACAACATGTTGCAGTCTAAATGTCAACACTTACACTGTGGAAATATGTATCCTGTTTTTAAAAATAATGTATCTTGCTTTGTCTCACATTATCTAACAGATGGAGTAATTGTTCTACAATGACTCAAAGATTTCTTCAGGGATTAAGTAGCAGCCTTTGAGAACATATTTCATCAGTAAACACAAAAGTCAACTGTTTAGAATATTCAACCTAAATGAATATCCTCTGTCACATATTTCTCCTGTCTGAGACCTAATTTACACAGAGTTAAGTATGTAGGAAGAGCAGCAGTGCCAGACAGATTGGACAGGTGAGACTATAGAGCTTTGTCTATCCAGACAGGAGCAAACGAGTCCTGAGGGGTGGAGTCTGCATGCCAGTCATGAGCTAGTGTGCATTAGAGGCCACAGCTACAGAGAAACTGCAATTATAATCATTACAGGGGATTTCAGGGGATGTGGGTGGTATGAGCTAGACTGGGCCTGAAGACACATTCACATTAACAAAATAAGATTTCATCATAACAAAATGAATTACACTCCCTGCACGGCCCCCATAGGTTCACTCATCATGCAGATGCTTTACTAAGAGCTTTACCTACTTAGTCTCAGATGTGTCATACCAATGACCTTTTAAACCTATAATTTGTCTGAACAGTATTAATTTCCCATATGAAATCCCTTGACAAACCAAAGCAGATCAGAGCACGGTCATAAATATAATAGCATAATAACTTTAGAAACCACTAAGTGGCAGCAAAGACTACCATTTGTTGAGTAGGCTAGCTGATGGTGCTATTGTTGTCATTCAGAGCACGCACTATAGATCGTGACATAGTAGCCTGTGTGTTTATTTCAGTGTCACAGATTTTATTTGGTGCAGGTGTAGTGGCAAAATTACACCAAGGTTTAATTGCTATGTCACTAAATAACACTCAACCCATCAAGTCATTTCATTATTATTTGCCCCTAGTAACCAACCCCTACATTGAATAAGATAGGCCTATCTAAACCAGCACATGTCAATGTGGACAAGTCAAATCAATCAAGATGAAGAGAAAACAAGCCGACAGTAGACCTCTGTAGAGGCTCCATGTACTCCATGGATCCAGTAGTGCAGAACATCTTCCATTCACTGAGCCCTGTGCTGTTCCAATCTCATTACAAAGGAGAGGTTCTCCTCAACCTGCAGCTGGATTCACAGGTTCCTCAGTCAAATTGGGGATTCCTGTAGTGA
>NW_019953906.1:0-2072 GCF_002910315.2 Salvelinus sp. IW2-2015
GTTATACATATTGAAAACTTGATTGCTGACCTGCAAAACATTTTGGGACTATATCAACAGTGGACGAATTAAACAAACACCAAAAGATAGTTTTTGGGTGGCGTTTTCCTTTAAATATAGTGCATTTGTAAAGTATTCGGACCCCTTCCCTACATTATGTTACAGCCTTATTCTAAAATGCATTAAATTAAGAAAAAAATCCCACCAATCTATTACACACAATACCCCATAATGACAAAGTAAAAACAGGTTATGAATTTTTTGCAAACAAATTCAAAAAAACTGGAATACCTTATTTACATACGTATTCAGATCCTTTGCTATGAGACTCGAAATTGAGCTCAGGTGCATCCTGTTTCCATTGATCATCCTTGAGATGTTTCTACAACTTGAATGGAGTTCATCTGTGGTAAATTTATTTGATTGGACATGACTTGGAAAGGCACACACCTGTCTATATAAGTTCCCACAGTTGACAGTGCATGTCAGAGCAAAAACCAAGCCATGAGGTCAAAGGAATTGTCCGTAGAGCTCCGAGACAAGATTGTGTCGAGGCACAGATCTGGGGAAGGCTACCAAAACATTTCTGCAGCATTGAAGGTCCCCAAGAACACAGTGGCCTCCATCATTCTTAAATGTAAGAAGTTCAGAACCACCAAGATTCTTCCTAGAGCTGGCCGCCCGGCCAAACTGAGCGATCGGGGTAGAAGGGCCTTGGTCCGGGAGGTGACCAAGAACACGATGGTCACTCTGACAGAGCTCTAGAGTTCCTCTGTGGAGATGGGAGAACCTTCCAGAAAGACAACCATCTCCGCAGCACATCACCAACCAGGCCTTTATGGTAGAGTGGCCAGATGGAAGCCTCTTCTCAGTAAAAGGCACATGACAGACCACATGGAGGCATCTAAATGACTCTCAGACCATGAGAAACAAGATTCTCTGGTCTGATGAAACCAAGATTGAACTCTTTGGCCTGAATGCCAAGCGTCATGTCTGGAGGAAACCTGGCACCATCCCTACGGTGAAGCATGGTGGTGGCAGTATCATGCTGTGGGGATGTTTTTCAGTGGCAGGGACTGGGAGACTAGTCAGGATCGATGGAAAGAGGAACGGAGCAAAGTACAGAGAGATCCTTGATGAAAACCTTCCCCAGAGTGCTCAGGACCTCAGACTGGGGAGAAGGTTCACCTTCCAACAGGACAATGACTCTAAGCACACAGCCAAGACAACGCAGGAGTGGCTTTGGGACAAGTCTCTGAATATCGAGGCACAGGTTGGATGGGCAGCAACGCTCCCCATCCAACCTGACAGAGCTTTAGAGGATCTGCAGAGAAGAATGGGAGAAACTCCCCAAATACAGGTGTGCCAAGCTTGTAGCATCATACCCAAGAAGACTTGAGGCTGTAATCGCTGCCAAAGGTGCTTCAACAAAGTACTGAGTAAAGGGTCTAAATACTTATGTAAATGTGATAGTTTATTATTATTATTAACACATTTGCATATATATATTTTTAAACTGTTTATGATTTGTCATTATGGGCTATTGCGTGTAGATTGAGGGGAAACAATTGTTTTTAATATATTTTAGAATAAGGCTGTAACATAACAATATGAGGGAAAAGTCAAGGGGTCCACAAACCCCCGAGGTGCCTTATCGCCATTGGTTACCAACGTAATTAGAGCAGTAAAAATAAATGTTTGGTCATACCCATGGTTTACGGTCTGATATACCACAGCTGGCAGCCAATCAGCATTTAGGGCTACAACCGCCCCATTTATAAATATGGGGCGTGTGTTATATCAGTTAGTGTGTGTGGTGTAGTTGTGTGTGTATATTAGTATGTTTTTATTTCAAGTGTAATTGATGAGGCACGAGAAATGTTTACTTGGTTGCTTAAACACAGACCAACAAAACAAAACACCAGGACATCGACAGAGCCGTGTGTGAGAGAGAGTCATACATTTAGCCCAGTCCATACCTACCCTTCTACTCTCCCTCCACACCTACCCTTCTACTCTCCCTCCACACCTACCCTTCTACTCTCCCTCCACACCTACCCTTCTACTCTCCC
>NW_019953907.1:0-2071 GCF_002910315.2 Salvelinus sp. IW2-2015
TGCCTGAATATATAGTTGATGTTTTGTACTGCTAGATTGATGCCTTCTTTACTGTGAGTGAATGTGGTATCCAGAAAGTTATCTAAGAGTGTTTGGATATTTTGGTTACAGGTTGCTTTCTGGTATTCTGCTGTACTGTTTTGGGCCCATCTGTATGAATTTCTGATGTTGTACAGCTTACTGGGCTGTGAATTTGTGGTTGTTTCCATGTCTGTTCTTTTGAGGAACAACGTAATTTGGCTGTGATCAGACAGAGGTGTTAGTGGCTTGACAGTGAATGAGCTGAGAGAGAAGGGGTCAATGTCTGTGATCATATAGTCAGTCTACTGTACTGTGGCCAAGAGGTGAGCAGTAGGTGAATCTCCCCAAAAAGTCCCCCGTAACCTACCATTGACAAAGTACAGACCCAGGCTTCTACAGAGCTGCAACAGATCCTTTCCGTTTTTGTTGACGGTGCTGTCACTGTTGTTTCTATGGGGGAGATTAAGACAGTTAGAAACAGTATGGCCTGTAATAAAGCTGTCCCCTCGTGTGCTCATTAGATCAGGTAGTGTTCCTGTGCGTGCATTTGTGTCCCCACAGATGAGCACATTTCCCTGGGCCTGGAAATGGCACGTCTCTTCCTCAAGGGTGGGGAAGATCTCCTCTGAGTAATATGGGGATTCTGAGGGGGGGATATATATTGCGCAAAGGAACACATCTTTTTCTGTCAGTACAAGTTATTTTTTCAGTTTTAATCAAATGTGATATTTACCAATTTTGAGGGGATCAATTAGATTTTGTAGTTCGGATTTGTACCAAATGATCAATCCTCCAGAGTCTCTGCCTCTATTGACAGAGCTGTGTTTCTGTGATGGCACAATGACCTCTCTGTAGCCTGAGGGACAGTGAGTGACAACGTCAGCCTTACACCATGTCTCCTGCAGAATGATGACGTCAACATCTTTAAGATTTTTGTTGAATTCCAGTGCTAAACTCTTCAGTCCAAAGGTTGATGGGTTTAGGCCCTGAATGTTCCACATGCTAACTGACAGTGATTTCATGTTCCAAAAAGAAAGAATAGCAGTCAGAAATACAGTAACTACTAACTAATAAGTTGTTAAGAGTGAGATAAACAGGATAACAGCTAACATTCTTTCTGTTGTATATATAAATATTCATATTCATTGAACAAGTCAATTCTAGTACAATAGATGTGTGTGTGTGCATGCATGCGTCCGTGTGTGTTTAGTGCAGATGTATTGGAGGAGCTGTTTAATCTCACTTAATCCTACAGGGTTCTCCTGTCCTCTGACGACCTCTGCGTAGCTGCGCTGGTCCTGCTGTTGGGCCCTGTGGAGTGGAGGAGGGCCAGTTCTGGGCCGTGGGGCTTCCTCTCTGGTCTGGTAGGGGTGGTGGTCTGGTGCGGGGTAGTAGGCTGGGCCCGGTCCGGTCTGGCTAAGCCGATGGAAGTGGTGATGCTCTGGTGGTGGGTGGGGCCTGTGCGGTGCGCTGGGTCTGGTGGGGCGTTGAAGGGGCCTGGGGCTCCTTGGTGGTGCAGTGGTCTGGTAGGGGTCTCTGGGTGGTCCTCTGTCCAGTGCGGCATGGGGTATTTGTCTACCAAGTGCCACGTCCTTTAGAGACTTGGCAAACATCCCTACTGTCTGCTTCCTCAGGTGGGAGTGGTCGTGCAGATGCTCTGGGGTGATTGTTGGGTGGTGAGCAACGTGCACGTTCGGGAGTAGGCCACACCCTCTGGTAATGTCAGCGTTGACTTTCAGAATGATACGGGGACGAAAGTCTTTGCGGGGCAGCAGAGTGGAGATGGTAATGTGGGAGTTGGGGAACCGCTCTCTCTCTGTATCTCTCTGTCTCTCTCTCTCTGTCTCTCTCTGTCTCTGTCTCTCTGTCTGTGCCTCTCTGTATCTGTCTCTCTGTCTCTCTCTGTCTCTCTGTCTCTCTGTCTGTGCCTGTCTCTCTGTCTGTGCCTGTCTCTCTGTCTGTGCCTGTCTCTCTGTCTGTGCCTCTCTCTCTGTCTGTGTCTCTCTCTCTGTCTGTGTCTCTCTCTCTGTCTGTGTCTCTCTCTCTGTCT
>NW_019953908.1:0-2071 GCF_002910315.2 Salvelinus sp. IW2-2015
TTATGTGCAATATTTTTCATTCATCTTGTGGCATAATACTTAACCAAACAATGTCAAGAGAAGAAAATAAAAGAGGCATTGTGGGATATTTCCCATTTGCTTCTAAATAAAGACCGTCAAGCTCTTTCTGTTTCCTGAGTGTATTATTCATTAGTAGAAGTAATAGTATGTCTCGGGCCGCTGGAGCGTTCTGCTGCTAGTTTGGCTGAGCCTATGTTGCAGATTGGGGGCGGATCATTAATTYTGCTGATCCAGTAATATAATGAGCGTAACCTTGTGCTTCCCTTGAAACACCACTCTGTATCCCCACAGCATATTCATCCCAGGACAGTCAACACAAAGAGAACGTGGAGGGTTCAGGAGCAGACTGCAGTTCCCATACAAAACAACAGGGAAACAAGCTGACCATTGARATAAAGAGAAAAGCAATAAGTAGACAAAAAAAGCAGCGGAAGTGAGCAGAGGCAGACAGGAGTACTGCCACTGTGACGGCTTCAGTCATCAGTTTGACATGTCACCCTTGAAACCAACTTTATCAAACGTGTCCAAGTTATAACTTGGGAGATTCCACCATTCGGGAATGTGCTTCCTGTTTTTGTCAAAGCGAGAACTCACCGTATTCCCGTGTGGTCGGCCGCAATTACCACGAGAACTCGTGGGAACACAGTCAAAACTGGAAGCAAATTTGAATCTGTCAAACTACCAATGCTAGCTAGATAAACTAGATGGATATATGACTTCTAAGGGTGGAGAACAATACAATTCCATGTGTAACTGTGTTGTTGTTTGTGTCGCACTGCTATGCTTTATCTTGGCCAGGTCGCAGTTGTAAATGAGAACTTGTTCTCATTTAGCCTACCTGGTTAAATAAAGGTTAAATAAATAAAAAATTACATCAATGGAGGCTGGTGTCTTGAAAAATTGAGGAGGATGGGAGACCCACTATATAGTGTGTTTAAAAAAATGATAAAGACTAATTATTTTAACCAATATTATGGGGAATAGGAATGAGAGGGCTACTTACACCGTGTTGGAAAGGGATCACAGCAGTGATTGAATGAGGGTATGAGGCATGAGTTTAGGTGTTAAGAGGCTTGACCAGTGCAGGACAGGATTTGACTGGGAAGACAAAAACTATAAGACAAAAGACTACACAGTTAGACGAAAGAGCTAAGAATGAGTTAGTCCAAGTAAGGAGTAAAATCATTGATGTGTAATAATGTGATTGACTCTACATACAGTAATGAGAGAACATTGATAGGGGTACTCACAGTGCTTGGAGAGGAAACCTTCAATGTGCCAGTGGATGAACGGGCACATGAGACGTGGCTTCAGTTCGTGTCAGGAGAGAGTTGACACTGGTAGTGGAGTGGAGTGGTCATCACCTCTTAATCAGGGAACAGGAGGGGACTTGGCTGTAAATACAACATGGCAGATACATTCCATTACAGCTGCTCCATCGTAGGTTTGGACCAGTTTCTCTATGAACTTAAACTCAGACATGTCAACATTCCTGAAGTCAAACACAGACTGGGCATCTCGCTTACTTGACACATCAAAGTAGCCCAAGAAACATTCCTGAACAAAGCCCTGATTATCCACATAACAGACCATAACTGACAACTGCAAGCAGACTGGTGGGGCAATTTTTAACAGTTGATCAGACTGAACATTTTTCTAATTTTCATCCCATACAGCATGTCAGATTTCTAATGTTGAGGTGTAGCCTAGGCTGCTGCAACATTTATGTAATCAGTTTTTGCTTGTGTCTGTTCAGAGTGATTATGTGTTATCATCTTTGCTAAATAAATACAGAAGGAAAGTGGAAAGCCTACCTGAGGGCATGCAAATAAATGCACTGCTTCAAACCTCTCTCTTTAACTTTTAATGGATGATGCCATCGAAGCTATCAAATCATTCGGAATTGTTTTCGACATCCCAGAAAAGACAGTTCAATATGTTCAGCAAGTAAAGCATTGTAATGTGCAAATGCCTCTGCAAGCTCCTTGTAGTTGCCCTTGTTAACGGAACTTTCCCACTCGTCATGTCCTCCAAAAGCAAACTCTTGCAT
>NW_019953909.1:0-2070 GCF_002910315.2 Salvelinus sp. IW2-2015
ACCCCGGATAAATCTCCGGTAGTAGTTGGCAAAACCCAAAAACCGCTGCACCTCTTTTACCGTGGTCGGAGTCGGCCAATTACGCACGGCCTTTATGCGGTCACTCTCCACCACCACCCCAGAGGTGGAAATGCGATAACCCAGGAAGGAGACGGCTTGTTTGGAGAACACACACTTCTCAGCCTTGACGTATAAGTCATGCTCCAGCAGTCTGCCAAGCACTTTGCGTACCAGAGATACATGCGCGGCGTGAGTAGTTGAGTAGATCAGAATGTCATCGATATACACAACTACCCCCTGCACGTGCAGGTCCCTGTGAATGTCGTCTACAAAGGATTGGAAAACGGCTGGAGCATTCTTTAACCCATACGGCATGACGCAGTACTCATAGTGGCCCGATGTGGTACTAAATGCGGTTTTCCACTCGTCTCCTTTCCGAATACGCACCAGACTGTACGCGCTCCTGAGGTCCAGTTTTGTAAAGAACTGCGCTCCGTGAAATGATTCCACCGCCGAAGCGATGAGAGGTAGTGGGTAACTAAACCCCACTGTGATGGCATTTAGACCTCTATAATCAATACACGGACGCAAACCTCCCTCCTTTTTCTTCACAAAAAAGAAACTCGAGGAGACGGGTGAGATGGAGGGCCGAATGTACCCCTGTCCCAGAGATTCCGTGACATATGTCTCCATAGCCAACGTCTCCTCTTGGGACAAAGGGTACACGTGACTCTTAGGAAGCGCAGCGTTAACCTGGARATCTATCGCACAATCCCTACCCGGTCGATGTGGTGGTAATTTCGTCGCTTTCTTTTTACAGAAAGCGATTGCCAAATCGGCATACTCGGGGGGAATGCGCACCGTGGAACCCTGGTCTGGACTCTCCACCGACGTGGCACCAATGGAAACTCCCAGACACCTTCCAGAACACTCCTCTGACCACCCCTGGAGAACCCCCTGTCTCCACGAAATATTGGGATTGTGCCGGGCCAACCAGGGAATACCCAGCACCACTGGAAACACAGGCGAATCAATAATGTATAGACTGATACGTTCCCTATGATTCCCCTGCGTCACCATGTCCAGGGGAATTGTGGCCTCCCTGACCACCCCTGACCCTAATGGCCGGCTATCTAGGGAGTGAACGGGAAAGGGAGAATCTATCGGCACAAGCGGAACGCCCAACTTACGGGCGAGTCCGCGATCCATAAAGTTCCCAGCTGCACCTGAATCGACTAGTGCCCTATGCTGGGAAGAGGGGAAAAAAKAAAGGAAAAAAATTGAGACAAACATGTGACCAACAGGGGGTTCTGRGTGAGTTTGGTGCTGACTCACCTGGGGTGATCGAGAAGCGTTCCGCCTGACATCTCGACTCCCAGACAGACCCCCCCAGCACCGGTCGACCGTGTGTCCTCTCCGACCACAGCTGGTGCAGGGGGGGCCTCCTCCTCCGGTACCCCTAGGCGCGGCCCCTCCMAACTCCATCGGRATGGGAGCCGGGGCGCTGGGTGGTGGAACGCACAGGACYCTCTCCGAACGCCCGCGGGCAGCCAGCAGATTATCCAGTCGGATGGACATGTCAATAAGCTCATCTAGAGAAAGCGCGATGTCCCGACACGCTAGCTCCCTGCGGACGTCCTCCCGGAGACTACACCGGTAGTGGTCAATAAGGGCCCTGTCGTTCCACCCTGATCCCGCGGCCAAGGTCCGGAACTCCAGCGCGAAATCCTGTGCGCTCCTCTTCTCCTGCCTGAGATGAAATAGTCTCTCACCCGCCGCTCGGCCGTCTGTGGGGTGGTCAAACACGGCACGAAAACGACGAGTAAACTCCGGGTAGTGCTCCTTCGCGGAGTCCGGGCCATTCCAGACTGCATTGGCCCACTCCAGAGCAYGACCCGTTAGGCAGGAGACGAGGACACTCACCCTCTCCGCTCCCGAGGGAGTGGGGCGAACAGTGGCCAGGTATAGCTCCAGTTGGAGTAAGAACCCCTGACAACCTGCCGCTGTTCCATCATAATCCCTCGGGAGCGTAAGACGGAGCGCGCTGGAGCCGGGGGATGGAGAGTCCTG
>NW_019953910.1:0-2070 GCF_002910315.2 Salvelinus sp. IW2-2015
CATAGGATATACACAGGCTTTAAAACTGAACCCAGATCAGAGGATAATTCTCAGACCTTCGCAAGTCATGTCAGGATTTTTGCTGTAGAGGGAGTTCTGGGTCACCCACAGACATAATTCAAACGGTTTTAGAAACTAGACAGTGTTTTCTATCCAATATTAGTAAGGATATGCATATTGTACGATCAAGAATTGAGCAATAGGCCGTTTAATTTGGAGACCAAAAAATGCTAATGCGGAACAGCACCCCCTATAGTTGCAAGAAGTTAAGACACTTGCCAGTTGGTCAGCGCATGCTCTCGCAGTACATGTCCTGGTAATCCATCTGGCCCTGCGGCCTTGTGAATGTTGACCTGTTTTAAGGTCTTACTCACATCGGCTGTGGAGAGAGTGATCACAGTCTTCCGGAACTACAGGTGCTCTCATGCATGTTTCAGTGTTATTTTCCTCGAAGCAAGCATAGAAGTAGTTTAGCTCGTCTGGTAGGCTCGTGTCACTGGGCAGCTCTCGGCTGTGCTTCCCTTTGTAGCCTGTAATAGTTTGCAAGCCCTGCCACATTCAACGAGTGTCAGAGCCGGTGTAGTATGATTCAACCTTAGCCCTGTATTGACGCTTTGCCTGTTTGATGGTTCGTTGGAGGGCATAGCGGGATTTCTTATAAGCTTCCAGGTAAGAGTCCCGCTCCTTGAAAGCGACAGCTCTAGCCTTTAGCTCAGTGCGGATGTTGCCTGTAATCCATAGCTTTTGGTTGGGGTATGTACTAGAGGTCGACCGATTTTATGATTTTTCAATACCGATTTATTGGAGGACAAAAAAAGCCGATACCGATTAATGGGCCGATTTTTTTATTTTAAAAAATATATATATATATATACACCATACACACACACACACATTTTTGTAATAATGACAATTGCAACAATACTGAATGAACAATGAACACTTTTATTTTAACTTAATATAATACATAAATACACACACACGCACACAGCTCTGAAGTGACAATGATACTGAAGAGTCTGCTTAGGAGACAAATACTCTCAACTGTTTGAATAAAAATAGAGTTTAAGTTACCTGTGATGAATGTTGAAAACAAAAACTTTAATTTCTATATGCAGGAAATCCTATTTTAATAATGGGCATGGTAAGAATTGACAACCAAAGTGCGAGTCATAATTCCCATGACACCTTCTAGCAAAATCTGAAAAGCGGTCCTTCATTTATTCCATAGGATATTTTTAGATTCACTTAAAATAAGGTCTGTTTCGTGTAGGCTTACATCACCGTGCCAATTTTATAACTGTGTAGATATCCATAGGACAAGGTAACTCTGATCAATATTGGCTAAATATAAGCGAAGATACATTTTTTTGTAGCGTGGATTTATGAAAATATGTTGACAAACATTACCTTATCCTAGTGAGATTTACACGGGTATCAAAACGTCGAGGCGGTTTAAGCCTGCACGAAACACAGACCTTATTTGAAGTAGATCAAGACATTCTCTATGGAAGACATGAACGGTAAAATAACGAAGGAACCCCTTTCAAATTCAGCCGCAAGTTATTACAGGAATTATAATGCGTCGACTATTTCTCTCTAAACCATATACCTTTGACTAATCCGGAAACTATCACCTCGAAAACAAAACGTTTATTCCGTTCCGTATTTTATCTAACGGGTGGCATCCATGAGTCTAAATATTCCTGTTACATTGCACAACCTTCAATGTTGTCATAATTACGTAAAATTCTGGCAAATTAGTTCGCAAAGAGCCAGGCGGCCCAAACTGTTGCATATACCCTGACTCTGGGTGCAATGAACGCAAGAGAAATGACACAATTTCACCTGGTTAATATTGCCTGCTAACCTGGATTTCTTTTAGCTAAATATGCAGGTTTAAAAATATATACTTTTGTATTGATTTTAAGAAAGGCATTGATGTTTATGGTTAAGTACACATTGGAGCAATGACAGTCATTGATTGTTTTTTATAAGATAAGTTTAATGCTAGCTAGCAACTTACCTTAGCTTACTGCATTCGCTAACAGGCAGGCTCCTCGTGGAGTG
>NW_019953911.1:0-2070 GCF_002910315.2 Salvelinus sp. IW2-2015
TTCTATCTCTTCCCATCTCTCGCTTTTTCCTCTTTACCTCTCTTTCTCCCCCGCCGCCTTCCCTCGTCTCTCTCCTTGCTCTCTTCTCTCTCTCTCTCTCTCTCTCTCTCTCTCTCTCTTCTCTCCTCTCTCTCTCGTCAATTAAATTAAATTCAAAGGAGCTTTATTGGCATATGGAAACGCATATGTTTACAATTGTGCAAAGCAAGTGAAATAGATAATAAACTCTCCATCTCCCTGATAGCATCCAACTGTGGTGAGTATCGCCCTGTCTTTAATTACGGCTGCGAAGTGGGAATGTGCCTTTCACAGGGTGTAATGAAAAAGATTTGCGCTCTCTCTTTCAGTGTATTAGTGACTGCCCCTCCTCCCTCTTTCAGTGGTATTATTGACTCCCTCCCTCCCTCTTCAGTGTATTATTGACTTCCACTCCCTCCCTCTTTCAGTGTATTAGCCTTGACTTGCCCCTCCCTCCCTCTTTCAGTGTATTATTGACTCCCTCCCTCCCTCCCTGACCAGAGGGATCTGTGTGTTATTACAGGGGCTGTTGACTCTGCAGCTTTAGGCTCTAGCTCTCTTGTTGTGCTGGATAATATCTTAATTAAACATGCAAATCGCCTCATCTACCACGTTTACATCACTCTCTGTGTGTAGCCACCGTGTAATGTCAGATGGGTTTGTGTTATGTTGTCATTGCCTAGTGTAATTCTCTTGGATGAACACGTTTGAGCTTGTATTTTCCCTGCTAACATTTTGATGTTGAAAATCCCWACGAATTTAAATGACTACATCATCTGTGTCAGATTACACCAAAGATGCAGATCATCAGAGCACTTTATCATGTTCACATTGTTCCTTTGTTGTGGGATAGATCCTCYCAGGAKTTACCTSTGCCACCACATAGTGAGTAGCAACACCATTCCATTTGTCCCGTTTTCCATTTTGACACAGTGTGCAGGTGTGTCTCTATCACATAGACAGTGTTTGATGTAGCTGGTAGAGTGGATGTTCAGGGTAACACAGGACTGCATTGTTTCTCCATGACTATGACCCATTCAGAGCACACAGTAGATTTATGCCAGTCATCTCTCCTAGAGTCTACGTCAGTACTGCTGTCACCCTAGGCTTGCTTCATGGAAGAAATGTTTTAGGTGCGTTATCCAAACAGAAGTGAAGGATTGAGGGTCTTGGTGTGGGTCTTGGTGTGGTAGTTTGAGGACAGATAACAAAATATGGATTGATAAGGGTCTTGGTGTGGTAGTTTGAGGACAGATAACAAAATATGGATTGATAAGGGTCTTGGTGTGGTAGTTTGAGGATAGATAACAAAAGATGGATTGATAAGGGTCTTGGTGTGGTAGTTTGAGGACAGATAACAAAAGATGGATTGATGAACTAGAGAGAGGTAAGAGTTATTTCTCCTCTTGTCTTACTGTCAGAGAGCCCACAGAGCTCACCTCACCTCTCAGATCATACTGTACATGACTACCACACCCAGACCCCTATCAATCTGGCCCTCGTAACATAATGGCCATCTAATCATCCTCAGCTTCCAATTGGCTCATTCATTCCCACTCCTCTTCACCTGAGTGAAGGATTTATGGTTGGAAATAATGAAGAAAGAAGTACAGACTCTTAGCGCATAAGAAACACATTGAGTAGACCYCCAGTACCRGAGACTGTTCACGGTACTGGAGGGGATGCTGCCCCCGGGAAGAGGATGTTGGCATTGAAACAGAGGTATAACCCATCTCTCCCAGTCTCTGGTGCTGCTTGATGAAGCTGTCTCTCTTYCCAGACCCTCTCATGGCAGAACCCCAATAACAGAACACACTAATCCCATGTTGGAGAGGTGTATAATGATATCTTAAGGCAGTATGGATGTCTCCTCTCCATGTGGTGCCAGTTCCCTGGGCCATGAGGAGCCTACCCCCTCCACCTCTCCCCCCAGACTCAGTCACCCAGTCCCAGCAATAGCCCTAAGGCAAGCGGCAGGCTTGTAGGGCCCTAGCCTCCATCACATGCCACAAAGGAAAACACTAAGCATTGACACAAAGAGCCATTTCTTCG
>NW_019953912.1:0-2069 GCF_002910315.2 Salvelinus sp. IW2-2015
TAATGTCTGGCTCCACCTATACGTACCAGTGTGAAATGTTCATCTTCAAAGTCCACACCCAAACACTCACGCACACGCATACACACACACACATCCTCAGACTAAAAGACACACACAAGGGAGCGTGTGAATCCGACGGAGAGAAATTGTACTAAAGGTCACAGTGTGCTAATGGCCAGGCTATCTTACATGAAATAATTCCAGACACTTTCGACAGGTCTCTCAATGTCACAGAGCAGCCTTTCGCTGCTGCCCGGCCCTGACGTGACTGGAAAGCAAGGTGAGGTGAGGTGCTCTGCGTTGATGTGCGTTCGTGGAGAGGCTTTTCATTTCATGTACTCTTCAAAAATCCCCGACAACATCCTGTAAGCATAGCCAACCAGTGCAATCTATTCCCCCGTCATTTTTAAGAACAGGAGACACACCGATACTCGATAGACATGCTCACTGTTAGACTCGGGAGTACAACGTCAATGTTAAATACCCACAGGTCATTAATTACAGCAATTATTCACTTTCATTTCTCTGACATATATTGACTGTTGTTTTTTTAATGCGCCCAACCTAAGCCACCCAGAAGACTTGACAGCAAAATAACAGAATTGTTTAAAGTGAGCCACCATTTTAACAGAGCTTTGGGCATAGTCATAGATCTCTTCAAATGTGATATGAAATGTGAAGATTTTTTGTCAGTTGTCCAATTATTTCACATTACTATGATGCCAAAGCATCAGGGAGTTTGATGGAAAACAATACGGAACATAGAGTATGTGGGCCTACTTCTGTATTTAAACAGGAACAAGTGTTGGATAGATTGCATTAAAATGGCTATTGAAAGTATGAAAATAAGAAAATGACCCTATGCTTCGTAAAGATATGTTGCAGAATAGAATGTAAGAGGCCAACTGCTTGTGTTGCTAGGCAGCTGTGTAGGCAGMTGTGTACATGTATGTATTTGCCCTGCACCTATGTCCCGACCTCTCGTCCTCTCTGTGTTYATGTTGTGTGTGTGTGTGTACGTGTGTGTGTACATATGTCCGTGGAAGTCGTGTGCATTTGTGTGTATCCTGACCTGTCCCCGTCTCTGCTCATCCTCCTATGAGAGTAGCGAGAAATACAGCTCTGTAATTGTTAGGTCTGGCCCCCACATTCCTTACCCAGGCGACCGCCCCGGCTCCATGTCACTTTAACAACCTGGAATTATCACCACAATGTAGATTTCAGGTTAAAAGTGTCTCGAAGAGAATATAGATACATTTTCCGTCAATAAATTTCTCTCTCTGCCTAGTTTCTTCTAAGTCAAGTAACCCCCCCCTGCCTTGATTGACATTTTTACCACAAAATCATAACATGTCTGTCTGTGAGAGGGGTTGTCTTGCTCCAAAATTAGCTAACCATCAAAATAAAATAGGATAAGTTCAACATGGTGTCATTTCACAGGAATATTGATTATTGCAGACATACAGGATTTGGAGCGGATTTCCCATAAAAGCAGTAGCCAGTGTGTCTTCTGCAGACAGTAAAGCACATGAAGGATGCAGTGATATACAGGCCTGGAGAGCATCGTTCCCCTAACATTGTCTGTTCGCATTTAACCTTTGCTAAACCAGGTCTTCTCTTTACTTGGAGAAAGGCTGAGGTTTGTCATGGAAAATGTCATTCATTTCCGTTGTTAGAATTCCATTATATACAGTACATTTCACAGCACTATTTGTGCACCAAGCAGCACCGTTTGCGTGTTGTTCTAAATGTACAATTGTCGCTAGAAGGATGGTGTTACACCATTGCGTGAAAAGATCACGACGAAGACAGACACTAGACAGWCCAGCATGGGATGTCCTGTTTTCATCCTGCGCTGGAGAAACTGAAGTAAATCAGCCTATGTCTGTTGGAATCCTGTTGGAACAGTAAAGAACGTCAACTCCACATCTCCCCGACACTACTTTAATCAACAACTTTTTAGACTAGTCACTCTAATTGTTTTTTAAACTAAGGAAAACTACCTCGTTCAGCTGTCTACAGGGGGAAAACGTTTAACTACCAGTGAGACCTTTAGGACCAATGAGGCG
>NW_019953913.1:0-2068 GCF_002910315.2 Salvelinus sp. IW2-2015
GTTGTCGTTGATCTCAATGGGAAGGAAGTAGACATCCTGGGTCATCCGGCTGAAGCCCCTCCGGGTCACATATATGCTGGCTGTGCTGTCTGTGGGGAACAAGAGAGGAGCCGAAGTAGAATAAGTACATAGAAAAGAGGGTCCTTTAAATATCTCTGCTGGGGGGGGGGGATATTTCCGGTAGTGTACAGACTGCTTAACACGACCATAGTTATAACCGAAGAGTTTTACTTATCCAACGAGTTCAGAAGGCAGAAGGCAGACGTATGGCCGCGGGTGAAAAGCAATGAGCTGTGAATTTCCAGATATTAAATTATTGTAATATTGTGAACATTTATTAGCTTTTGGAAGTGTAATCAAAGCTTGCGTGGAGGTAGCTGTATTGGTTTTATTTGGCGCTGGGTGAGGGTGGAAGGATGCCAACTGCACTCTCCTGACTCAGTGCAAGGTCGCTCTCAGAACAGAGATGGAGCGAGTTCATTTAGGTGCTTGTGGCTTAGTCATTTTCCCTCCCTCTCTCACAGCGGTGTCCTCAGCCCACTACACCTTTTTCAGAAAAGGTTTCTCGTGACAAGGCTATTGTGCATACAGAATGGAAGGGTGAATGGGCTCTATGAATCCTGCGCTATTCATTATAGGTCTACATCATACTAAGAAAGGTTATCATTGCCTTGGTAGAGTATCTTTTAAGGGTTGAGGTAGAACACAGTCCAAAGCCATGAGAACTTAAATATCCTACAAGGTAGTATGGCTGACAGAAACACTTCATAACAAGCCGCTTTTGAGGAACATTTTCTTCGTAAAATTATACTTAGCAAATGTTCTCACATCCGCAGTTATGATAGCGCAAGAAAAAACTAAATAGCCCCTGCTGTCTCAGACAGACACCGCAAACTCTGAAAATCACGAGAAAATRCATAGATACATTTAGATTGGAAAGCTGTCCATTTCAAAGGATACTTTGGATGCTTTAAACCCAACAAATCAGAGGGGCTGTAATCTGTTCTGCTCATATTGTGGGCTTTTTGAAAACACTGCTGAAAAGCACTCATTTTGACTCTCATTAAAGCAGATCAAACGGGTAGAGAGCCATCCATTGCCATGCTGGCTGCTGTATAGTCACTGAAGCACTGCTTGGAACAGTCTGATATGACTTTATCTGGGGATTAAAAAAAATATCCCATTAAACTGCAATTAACACATTCATTCCCCCTCATTCATTCTCCTCCATCACAGAAGGAGAGATGCTTGGAAGTAGCTTGTGATTACGGCACGGTCGGGACGAGTATTAAAGCAATGGCAGAGGATGAAAAAAGAGCTTAAGTTGGCTTAAGTTTGTAGAAGAAAATATTGATGGATGCATGTCATTAAGAGAAGTGTCATGTAATTGCTTGTTCAAAGATGGCATTGCTGACTGAACTACTCGCAGCAGCTGTGAAGTGCTCCAGTGCATGGGTGAGATTAGAGGGTATAGCTTTTCCTCACATGGTCTCGAGCGAATTCTTAATGGATAGGAATGGAGTCTTGATAAGTATTTTGATGGAGTGGAAAAACGCCCTCTGTGATTAACTTTTGCTTTCATTATCTTTAAGTCAGGATTTAATTAAAAGCAGGGTGTATGAACGTATGCAGTGATGAGTAATTGTTCCTCTGATGGAGAGATGAGCATCCTGCTGGGATAAATGACCACTGTGCGTACTGTGAATGGAGATGTAACAGGTACTCCTTGATCAGCTCGCTCTAACGCTCCTCCGATTACATGTGATGGCAACTGGAGGGGGCTTTTGAGCGTTAAGGAAAGCGGATGAGTCAGAGCAGCCAGGTGCCCCCAACACGGCAGGCAGAAGAGAGGTTCTCTCTTTCTCCTCTCTCTCTCTCTTGTCTTCTCCTTCTGTCTCAATCGAGTCTGTGTCTCTCTCTCGGAATTTCTCTCGTGTCTCGTGTGTCGACTGGGTTCTCTCGATCTCTTCTTTCTCTAGGTCTTCTCTCTCTGTCGGTATCGTCTCCTCTCTCGAGTGTGTTCTCTCTGTCTGTCATGGGGTATCTCAGTTCCTCTCTCATATCAGTC
>NW_019953914.1:0-2067 GCF_002910315.2 Salvelinus sp. IW2-2015
CGGAGAGATAGAGGAAGGAGGAGGAAAGGAGGAAGGGAAGAGAGGAAGGAGAGAGGGAGCGAGAGGGAGGAGGAGGAGGAGGGAGGAGAGGAAGAGGAGAAAGGAGAGAGGAGAAAGAGAGAAGGGAGGAGAGGGAAGAGGAGTAGAGGGAAGGAGGAGGAGGAGAGGAGGAGAGGAAAGAGGAGGGAAGGGGGAGAGGAAGAGGAGGAGAAGGAAGAGGAGGGAAGGGAGAAGAGGAGGAGAGGGAAGAGGAGAGGAATGAGTAGTGTTCTTCTCTGACTTTGATAATCATCTCCCCCTCAAAGAAGACTAGACTTCATTGGCAAAATAATATATTTGGAACAACCTTGTTCCAGTGCACTTTGGACCTCTTTGGACCTAACCTAATTCATCGCACTTCATTATGCTATTTTCTTCTTCCTTCCTTCCCTCTCCTTCCCAGTCCCTCCCTTCCCTCTCCTTCCTTCAGTCCTCTCCTTCCCTCTCTCTCCTTCATTCTATCCTTCCCTCTCTCCTTCATTCATCTCTTACATCTCTTCTCCTTCATTCATCTCTTTCCCTCTCTCCTTCATTCTCCTCCTTCCCTCTTTCCTTAACTTCCTATCTTTCCCTCTCTCGTTCATTCCTCTCCTTCCCTCTCTCTCCCTTCATTCCTATCCTTCCTCTCTCCTTACATTCATCTCTTTCATCTCTCTCCTTCATTCATCTCTTTCCCTCTCTCCTTCATCTCCTCCTTCCCTCTTTCCTTAACTCCATCTTTCCCTCTCTCGTTCATTCCTCTCCTTCCCTCTCTCTCCTTAATTCCTCTTTGTCCCTCTCTCCTTCATTCCCCTCCTCCCCTCTCTCCTTCATTCCTCTCCTTCTCTCTCTCCTTAATTCCTCTCCTTGGGGTCATAACCACTTCTCAGATTGATCTCTTCCTCATTAAATGGAGCGTGGCGAACATCGCTGTAATTTACCGGCCCGTCAGCCATTGAGTGAGGGATGATGAGAGGGCAGGAGAGATGGATGGAAGGCCTCGGAGGCCTGGGCTGGAAGCGGTGGAGATATGGATGGATGGATCAATTGACAGATGGAGGGGTAGAGGTGGGTGGAAGGGGAGAGGTAATTTGAGCTTTTTTGAATCTCTCTGGGATATTCGGGACGGTAGCGTCCCACCTCGCCAACAGCCAGTGAAATTGCAGGGAGCCAAATTCAAAAGAACAGAAATCCCATAATTAAAATTCCTCAAACATACAAGTATTTTACACCATTTTAACGATAAACTTGTTGTAAATCCAGCCACAGTGTCCGATTTCAAAAAGGCTTTACGACGAAAGCACACCACACGATTATGTTAGGTCAGCACCTAGTCACATAAAAAACAGCCATTTTTCCAGCCAAAGAGAGGAGTCACAAAAGGCAGAAATAGAGATAAGATGAATCACTAACCTTTGATTATCTTCATCAGATGACACTCATAGGACTTCAAGTTACACAATACATGTATGTTTTGTTTGATAAAGTTCATATTTATATGCAAAAATCTATGTTTACATTGACGCATTATGTTCAGTAATGTTTTGCTTCCAAAACATCCGGTGATTTTGCTGAGAGCCACATCAATTTACAGAAATACTCATAATAAACATTGATAAAAGATACAAGTGTTATGCATGGAATTATAGATAAACTTCTCCTTAATGCAACCGCTGTGTCAGATTTCAGAAAAGCTTTACGGAAAAAGCACACCATGCAATAATCTGAGTACAGCGCTCAGACACAAAAACAAGCCATACAGATACCCGCCATGTTGTGGAGTCAACAGAAGTCAGAAATAGCATTATAAATATTCACTTACCTTTTATGATGTTCATCAGAATGCAAACCCAGGAATCCCAGTTCCACAATAAATGTTTGTTTTGTTCGATAAAGTCCATCATTTATGTCCAAATACCTCCTTTTTGTTCGCGCATTTAGTACACAAATCCAAACTCAGGAGGCGCGGGCAAGTCCAGGCGAAAGTTCAGACGAAAATAATATTACAGTTCGTAGAAACATGTCCCAAACGAAGTATAGAATCAATTC
>NW_019953915.1:0-2067 GCF_002910315.2 Salvelinus sp. IW2-2015
CTGGAGTAGCTAGCTAGTTGGACTGTATCACGCTGGTGTAGCTAGCCAGTTGGACTCTATCACGCTGGAGTAGCTAGCCAGTTGGACTGTATCACGCTGGAGTAGCTAGATGAGCAATGCCCATTGCATTTATTATAGCTTAGTGGCAGTTTCCCAAATTCCTGAAGTGTAAATGGAACCGTATTAAACACATGGACACCATGTGTTTGATGTGTTCAATACCATTCCACAGATTCCATTCCACCCATTACTATGAGCCCATCCTCCCCAATTAAGGTGCCACCGGCCACCTGTGGTGCACAATCTATACAGCTATGGTACAGTGTCATTGGCTTGTATCTTATGGCTAGTTGACTAGCTAACTGGCTATAATAGCAGCAGGATGTTCACTCTTATTTGTTAGTGCTTATTTCGTTTACACAGATGACTTCAGCCATATGAAAAACGTCCCATAGCTAAATATACCTAGCTAGCTAACTTCCTTTGCTTGTATCTTGAACACCTCATCCGACAGGTGTTAGCTAGCTAGCCTGCTACTAGCTAGCTGCTGCTGTTGTGCAGCAACTGAGTTGTTGGTCCGGCTATAGAACTCTGAGCTTTGGCTAAAAAARATGTTAGCATTGTCAGAAATGCTACAAAAAGGTAGCACATCGTTGGTTCTTAATGGACAGAAATGAGCACGTGAGAGCCAAGGCAACAGCTACTCTTCCTGAGGTCCAAACCTCAGGACATTTTAGCTAAAAACCCGGGTGCCTCTGCCAGTAGGCTTAAACTTGGCAGCAAGTGGATCTTCCAGCAAGACAAAAACTCCAAGCAGACAACAAAATCCACAAAGAAATGGTTAATTGACCTCAAAAATCAACATTTTGCAATGGCTATCTCAATCTGTGATCTTGAACCCCGTTGAAAACCTGTGGGTTTGAATTGAAGAGGGCCAGTCCATAAACGCAGACGAAGGATATCAAGGATCTGGAAAGAGTATGTATGGAGGAACGGTCTAAGACCCCCCCACCTCGCCCCCCCCATGTGTTGCTCAGTGCTGTTATCCTCATAAGGTGATGAAATGAAAGGAAAACAACCACTATCTTTTTTGATAAAACTATAATATTACTTGATAAAACTATAATATTACTTGATAAAACTATAATATTACTTGAGAAAACTATAATATTACTTGATAAAACTATAATATTACTTGAGAAAACTATAATATAACTGATTAGATTAGTGATCTGTCAGGATACTGATTAGAGTTAGTCGATACTGTTAGGATAACTGATTAGATATAGTGATCTGTTAGTGGCACTGATTAAGATTAGTGGATCTTTAGGTGACCTGATTAGATTAGTTGATCTGTTAAGGCTAAACTGATTAGATTAGTATCTGTTAAATCATGTGACAGTTACATACTGCTTTGTCCTAACTGTGGAATCATTCCTATTTTCCCACCGTCTTCTTCACCCATAAAACATACAGTTGCAGGGCCAAAATGATTGACACCGTGATGAAGACGAGCAAAAAAAGACTGAAGCTATATTTACGGCAATAAAAAAAATAAAGATATGATCTTATTTTAATACAATGTGCTCAGAGAAAAGAAATGCCCGTTAGCAAGTATATATTAATAGTTTCTCAAAGTATATTATAGTTTTCTCAAAGTAATTTTATAGTTTTCTCAAGATATATATTTTATCAGTTATATTGATAGTTCAAACTATATAGGTTGCTCAAGTAAATTTATAGGTTTTCTCAAGTAATATTATAGTTTTTAAGTTATTATTAATAATATATTATAGTTTTCTCAAGTAAATTATAAGTTTTCTCAAGTAAATATTTATAGTTCTCAAGTAATTATTAGTATTTCTCAAGTAATATTATAGTTTTCTCAAAGTAATTTTATAGTTCTTACAAGTCAAATTATAGTTTTCTCAAAGTAATAAATATATTTTTCTCATAATATTTATAGTTTTTCCAAGTAATATTATAGTTTTTCTCAAGTATATTTTATAGTTTTCTCAAGTAATATTAAGTTTTCTCAAGTAATATTATAGTTTTATCAAGGTGAAT
>NW_019953916.1:0-2066 GCF_002910315.2 Salvelinus sp. IW2-2015
ATGGCTGGATTCACAAGATCTGTATCTTTCATTTGGTGTCTTGGACTTGTGATTTCATGAACATTTTATTATATGATATCCCTGTAGCTTTAGGCTAGGCTATGCTAGTCTGCTTTTTTGATGGGGGGATCCCGGATCCGGGTTTGTGACTCGTTAGAGGTTAAAAAAATACAACTATACATAAGGATTTGTTTAAGTGAACAGGATTGCACAGTGAAGTCGGGGACTTATGTTCATTGTGGTCCCTATGGTTTATAAATACATTTACAATTACAGATAAACATATACAATTACACAAATACATACACCATTACAGAGATACATTACATAGATACAAATACATTACATAAATACAAATACATTACATAAATACAAATACATTACATAAATACAAATACATTACATAGATACAGACACATTACATAGATACAGACACATTATATAGATACAGATACATTACATAGATACAGACACATTACAGAGATAGCGACACATTACAGAGAGAGGAACACATTACAAAGATACAAACACATTACAGAGATAGCGACACATTACAGAGATAGCAACACATTACAGAGATAGCGACACATTACAGAGATACAGACACATTACAGAGATACAGACACATTACAGAGATAGCAACACCTTACAGAGAGAGCGACACCTTACAGAGATAGCGCCACATTACAGAGATAGCGACACAGTACAGCTATGATAGCGACACATTACAGAGATAGCGACACATTACAGAGATAGCGACACATTACAGAGATAGAGACGAAAAAATTCTCAACCTCCAGATGAGTATGAGGGGGGATTTTAAATACAATTCTTACAAGCTTGTTTGGCTGGAGAATTTGGCTGGAGCACCATGATGTGCAGCATAATTAGAAGGGAAATTGGACTAGTGCACTTGCCAGAGACTTTAGGGTGTCTATAGCTAGGTTTCCATCCAATTAGCGACAGATTTTCATGTGCATTTACCTTTAGCTCACACACCAGCCGCTTTAGCCCGGATAGCCTGGATAATACCTGCCAGTCTGCACAGAGCGATATCAGCCCTGAGCATATGGGACTTCTTTTTTCCACTATATCACCGGATTCCTGCCGCAAGCTCTGGACCATTACACCGGATCATCGCAGCTAGCTAGCTGATACCGAGTGGCTATTGTGGCTAACGTCTCTGTCCAAAAGCATGCGCCAGTTAGCCTCGAGCTAGGCCCATTCCCCCGGCTAGCAAATGAAGTACACCAACTACAATACTTCTCTTACCAATTGGCCTGGACCCTTTGTTGACACGGAGCCCCGCCGATCCAGTCGTGATGGATTGGCGGGGCTCCGCGTCAACAAAGGGTCCAGGCCAATTGGTAAGAGAAGTATTGTAGTTGGTGTACTTCGTTTGCTAGCCTGGGGAATGGGATCTGAATCTATCCTACCACGCCAAGAAATCTGCTCCTTTTATTCTCTGTTCCCAACGCACTAGACGACCAGTTCTTATATAATTTAGCCGTACCCTTATCCTACTCCTCCTCTGTTCCTTGGGGGATGTAGAGGTTAACCCAGGCCCTGTGTGTCTCCAGGCGCTCTCATTTGTTGACTTCTGGAACCGGAAAATCCTTTGGTTCATGCATGTTAACATCAGAAGCCTCAGAAGTAAGTGACAAGCCAGATTTGGGACACGGGCACTGTCTTTGGTAAAATGCTTTCGTGAGTCAAATAATTATACAATCTGTGTTAACCTCTAACGAGCCTCTACCCCGGGTCCGGGAGCACCCCCCACCCCCCCACACACTGATTAGCATAGCTAGCATAGCTTCACAAGTAGATAGTAGCATCTAAATATCATTAAATCACAAGACCAAGACACCAGATGAAAGATACAGATCTTGTGAATAAAGCCACCATTTCAGATTTTTAAAATGTTTTACAGGGAAGACAAAATATGTAAATCTATTAGCTAAACACGTTAGCAAAATACACCACTATTTTGGTTAGTGGCTTCAATATCTTAGTTGAGGCCGATACTTGGTGATAGCACTGAAGGAGTAAATATCTGATGGAGTTAG
>NW_019953917.1:0-2066 GCF_002910315.2 Salvelinus sp. IW2-2015
GACAATTTGAGTATAGGCTTACCTAACGTTAGCCAAGATATTGCCTAGCAAAGTATTGCCCAACTACCTGGTTAGCTAACGTTACGTGATTACTTTGGTGAAGAAAATAGAAGGCTAAGTTACATACTAAGGTAGCAACCTCGATAGACATTATGTTAGCTATCCAAATTACCTGGTTAGAGCTAACCGTCTACATTTCACTGGCCAAGACATAACATTCGCATGGCTAACGCTAGCGCCAACAATTTCAAAACTGGGACAAGCGTTAGGTCCTTTGATAAGAAATTAGAAGAGGTTTGCACGACCATGCAGACACGTTTAACCACCACCATCGTGACTGTCTACCACGCATGGAAAGACTACATGTACGGGCCAAGCTAGCTAGAAGAGTTGGTTGGCCAACCAAATCGTACTATTCAACATTTATACCATATCCTGACAATAAAGAAAGTGTGTCGACTACTTAAAAACACAACGTAATTAGCCTAGCAGTATTAATTGTCGGGTTTGATTCATATGCTCTTGCTACCGATACAACACACCAGTAAAACGGACAGTGATGGGGACTTCACGAATCACAAGGCAAAACACCAACATCTCACAACATATCGACACAATTACCATTTCATGACATTAGTACATTATTAAACGTTTATATAATTTCATAAATTGTGTTTTAGACGGCTGGATGGGTTAGATTTGGGAAAGATTGACAATGAGATTTTAGAGGGGGCCCTTACCGGTTCTGCAATATGGCGGAAAGAGGAAGCAGGAAGACCTAGCGATGCATTATGGTCAAAAACTAAGATTTTTTTACGACTACTTTATGCGATTACCAGCTGAAAACCACTGGGTTTAGAAAAACTTGATACAAAATAAGGTTGATAATTAAATATATATATTATATTTATTCAGACAGTGATTTAGATGCAAATGCATCCTTATTTTACAGTCTCATTACTTTATTTACCCTTTAGTCTAATGCAAACAAACTTCCAAGTTGATAAAATAGAAGGAATCAATTCATATTGCTGATTATATTTGTGCAAGAAATAGAGATTTCTAAATTAAAGACAAATTTACCAAGATATTTTAAATGTGTCGGTAAGAAAATTTAAACGTCAAAAACATATTACAGTCTTTCTGAAACATCTCTGATGTCTCTCTTTCCATATTTACAGTAGTAGTTGGGGAGTCTGTAATCCCTTTTCAAACTATAGTATCTTATGTGGGGCTTTGGTTTAAATCTAAAAGATCGCCAACTAGTGGTTGGAGTGTGGGAAATAAATACAGTATGATGTTTTACCAGTAGGCCTACAGAGTAGATTATGCTTTATTGAAACCTGATGGAGGTTTTTCTTTAAATCTCAGAGCTTGAGAATTTGAGAACGAATTTAAAATAATAATGATTTAATGACAGGAGGTTCAATCAAAGAAAAAGTAACAAAGCTCACTCTGAACAGGTTTTCAAGGATAATCCAACCTTTTATTTATTGTTCTGTAATCAATTCATCATACATCCACTATATAATGCCTGTCAAGTTATAGTTCTGTTTACAAGGTAAATATTTCAAGCAAAAAATGGGGTCATTACATACAATTTAAAACAGTAGCAAATCAAACAATTCTGATTATAATTACCATACAATAGATGAGATATAATCACATTAAATGAATCTTTAATGATGTAAATTATGTAGATATTACAGTACATGACACACTAGCTGAGTAGTATCGACTACAGTGTTTTTGAAGAGGAAACATCACTTAAAAGGGTCCATGGGAAGATACAATAGGTTCAAACACACTTCACGGTAAACTCAAAGAAAGAAGAGATGGTCACGACCTTCTCTTGATAATATACAATATTATAAAGTATGACAATTACTCTTCATTTGGGCCACTTTTGCAAGATCAAACATCCCTTACTTCACATGCATATCAAATATATATTTATATATCTAAAAAGTCAACGTTGTAATTGCAGCAGCAGTAGAAATGTGGGAAATATAAACTGTAGGCTGTGTGTGTGTGTGTGTGTGTGTGTGTGTGTGTGTGTGTGTGTG
>NW_019953918.1:0-2066 GCF_002910315.2 Salvelinus sp. IW2-2015
TAAGAGGTTTTAGGTTGTAGTTATTATAGGAATTATAGGACTAGTTCTCTCTATACCATTTGTATTTAATATACCTTTGACTATTGGATGTTCTAATAGGCACTATAGTATTGCCAGCCTAATCTCGGGAGTTGATAGGCTTGACGTCATAAACAGCGCAATGCTTGAAGCACACCGAAGAGCTTCTGGCAAAACGCAGGAAAGTGCTGTTTGAATGAATGCTTACGAGCCTGCTGCTGCCTACCACCGCTCAGTCAGACTGCTCTATCAAATATCAAATCATAGACTTAATTATAATATAATAACACACAGAAATACGAGCCTTAGGTCATTAATATGGTCAAATCCGGAAACTATCATTTCAAAAACAAAATGTTTATTCTTTCAGTGAAATAAGGAACCATTCCGTATTTTATCGAACGGGTGGCATCCCTAAGTCTAAATATTGCTGTTACATTGCACAACTTTCAATGTTATGTCATAATTATGTACAATTCTGGCAAATMAATTACTGCCTTTGTAAGGAAGAAATGGTCTTCACCCAGTTCGCAACAAGCCAGGCAGCCCAAACTGCTGCGTATACCCTGACTCTGCTGGCACAGAACACAAGAGAAGTGACACAATTTCCCTAGTTAAAATAAATTCATGTTAGCAGGCAATATTAACTAAATATGCAGGTTTAAAAACATATACGTGTATTGATTTTAAGAAAGGCATTGATGTTTATGGTTAGATACACATTGGTGCAACGACAGTGCTTTTTTAACGAATGCGCTTGTTAAATCATCACCCGTTTGGCGAAGTAGGCTGTGATTCGATGATAAATTAACAGGCACTGCATCGATTATGTGCAACGCAGGACAAGTTAGATAAACTAGTAATATCATCAACCATGTGTAGTTAACTAGTGATTATGTTAAGATGTATTGTTTTTTATAAGATAAGTTTAATGCTAGCTAGCAACTTACCTTGGCTCCTTGCTGCACTCGCATAACAGGTAGTCAGCCTGCCACGCAGTCTCCTCATGGAGTGCAATGTAATCGGCCATAATCTGTGTCCAAAAATGCCGATTACAGATTGTTATGAAAACTTGAAATCGTCCCTAATTAATCGGCCATTCCGATTAATCGGTCGACCTCTAGTCAAAACCCAGATGGTTTTTGGGGTCAKGTTTAAGGAGCTCCTTTAGCACCTCGGACTCAGTGACCGCTTGCAGGGAGAAACTTTGTAGAGGGGCAGGGGAAAAAGAGGGAGGAGCATTGGGGCTAGTCGCATTAGAAGGGGTGGGCGATCAGGAAATTTTGGACGGGCAAGGAGGCATGGCTGAATAGGAATCCTGACTTAATGAAGTGGTGATTAAAAATCTCAGCCATGTACTTTATGTCAGTAACAACCACATCATCAACTTTAAGGGACATGGGCATCTGTGAGAAGGAGGGTTTAATCTCAGGTCTTTAACCGTTTTCCTGCTCCTTAAAGTAACTCATTTGATTCTCATTTGCCTGAACAAGAGCCAGTCAACCTGAGAATGCGTGTGCCGAGCCTTTCGCCAAATGCAATTCTTGAGGTGGAGTAACTATGAAAGATTACGGTCGAACCAGGGGCTGAACCTGTTTTTAATTCTCATTTTCTTCTTGGGGCGTGTTTGTTGACAATATCACTGAAAATATCAAAAAAGAAGGTCCAAGCGTCTTTGACAGAGGGTATCAAGCTGATTCTCTACCAATTTACAGAGGCCAGGTCATGAAGGAAGGCTTGCCCATTAAAGTTTTTTAGCAAGCGTCTATGACAAATCAGGACAGGTTGTTTCACTGAGCAGCCATTACGAACACAGGCTGTAAAACAGTGATCACTAAGATCATTACAGAAAACACCAGACTGATACTACCCTTCCTCACTGCAAAGATATTTTATTTTAGGCACCCATTCCAGATTGTGACTGCAGGTCCTCGATTGTCTCTTTGAATTAGGATTACACTGATCCAAGCCCAATCCCACAAGGTATGACTCCAAACACCCAGAAAGGCTACTCTCCTCGATGTTATCCTCCCAAATCATCCTTATAG
>NW_019953919.1:0-2065 GCF_002910315.2 Salvelinus sp. IW2-2015
TGTTTCCTTACCTTTGATGAACTTCATCAGAATGCAGTCCTAGGAATCCCAGGTCCACAATAAATGCTTGATTTGTTCGATAATGTCCGTTATTTATGTCCAATTAGCTACTTTGGTTAGCGCCTTTGGTAAACAATTCCAAAGTCACAAAGCGCCTCCACTATAACGTGACGAAATGTCCAAAAGTTCCTTAAGTCAGTAGAAACATGTCAAACGATGTACTGAATCAATCTTTAGAATGTTGTTAACATACATCTTGAATAACGTTCCAACCGGAAAATTAAATTGACTTCAGAAGAGCGGTGGAACGGTGGTTCTCCCATGTGAAGGCGCATGGTGAATGCATGGTCAGCTCGTGGCAGTGATTACTCATTCCTGTCTCCTTCGGCCCCCCTTCACAGTAGAGTCATCAGACAAAGTTCTATTAACTGTTGACATCTAGTGGAAGCCGTAGGAAGTGAAAACTCATCCATATCTCGCTGTAATTTCAATGAGAGCTTGGTTGAAAATCTGCCACCTCAGAAAAAATTCAAACAGGAAGTGGAACTTCTCAGGTTTTTGCCTACCATATGAGTTATGTTATACTCACAGACATAATTCAAACAGTTTTAGAAACTTCTGAGTGTTTTTTATCCAATAGGAATAATGCTATGCATATATTAGCAACTGTGACTGAGGAGCAGGCAGTTTACTATGGGCACCTTTCATCCAAGCTACTCAATACTGCCCCTGCAGCCATAAGAAGTTAGTGTGTTTGGACCCCAGGAAGAGTAGCTGCTGCCTCGGCAGGAACTAATGGGGATCCATAATAAATACATATAACATCCATGTAAAACGGTCTTGAGTGGCAACCAATCTGCCCAATTAGCTGTTAGGTTTCGATACACCTCCTGGTTTTGATCATCTCACCACGCCCATTTTCCAGATGCACTTCCTCATTCATTGCTAGAGCTGTTTGGCTGCATTGTTCGTTCTCCACTCCACGCTGTAACAGACGTTAACACGCATGAATAATGGAACACGGCTTGTAGAAATGTTGAACCTGTTAATTACTGTTCACAGAACAATGTCCATACGGGCTACAACAGTATTTTGAAATGCAAAACCATACGTTGTAGCTTCCAGTAGGCTAACTTCTACTAGGATAACTTTCCTTACTAGCTTATTTTTTGTAATAAAAAACAAGATATATATTTAACCAGGCAAGTCGGTTAAGAACAAATTCTTATTTATGATGACGGTTAAACCCGGACGACGCTGGACCGATTGTGCGTCGCCCTATGGGACTCCCAATCACGGGCCGGCTATGATACTGTGGATTCGAACCGGGGTGTCTATAGTGACGCCTCTGGCGCTGCGATGTAGTGCCTGAGACCGCTGTGCCACTCGAGAGCCCAAGGGAAGTCACTACCCTAACATTTACTTTGTGACGCAAAAATGTGTTTATTTCAAAGCCTGATTGCCACCAAAAACATTATAGGTTCAAGTCGCCTCCTCCTTTTGGTTTCCACTAGATTCCACAGCCTCGTGAATGCTGTCATTTCTTAAAGAGACAGCGCACCCTTTTTATGAAAGATTACTTCTATACAAAATGATGTTGATCAGTACAATAAAATAAGTTCTACAATAGTCAAGGGGAACATATAGTCTACAACAACATGCAAATAGTCAGGTGGGAACATATAGTCTACAACAACATGGAAATAGTCAGGTGGGGAACATATAGTCTACAACAACATGGAAATAGTCAGGTGGGAACATATAGTCTACAACAACACGCAAATAGTCAGGTGGGGAACATATAGTCTACAACAACATGGAAATAGTCAAGGGGAACATTGAGCCTACAACACAACATACTGACTGGTTTTCTGATCCACACCCCTACTTTTTATTTTAAGGTATCTGTGACCAACAGATGCATATCTGTATTCCCAGTCTTGTGAAATCCATAGATTAGGGCCTAATGAATTTATTTAAAATGTACTGATTTCCTTTAGATAAACTGTAAGTCAGTAAAAAAAAAAAAAAAAAAGTTAATGTTGCATTTATATTTGTGTTCAGC
>NW_019953920.1:0-2065 GCF_002910315.2 Salvelinus sp. IW2-2015
ATGGAATCATGTAGTAACCAGAAAAGTGTTAAACAAATCAAAATATATTTTAGATTTTAGATTCTTGAAAGTAGCCACCCTTTGCCTTGATGTTGTTCCTAGATGTTTACACTTAACAATAACAGCACTTAGTTGACCGGGGCAGCTTTAACAGGGCAGAAATTTGACGAACTGACTTGTTGGAAATGTGGCATCCTTTGACGGTGCCACGTTGGAAGTCACTGAGCTCTTCAGTAAGGCCATTCTACTGACAATGTTTGTCTATGGAGATTTCATGGCTGTGTGCTCGATTGTATTTACCTGTCAGCTACGGGTGTGGCTGAAATAGCCAAATCCACTAATTTGAAGGGGTGTCCACATACTTTTGTATACAGTACCAGTCAAAAGTTTGGACACACCTACTCATTCTAGGGTTTTTCTTAATTTTTTACTATTTTTCACTATAGAGTAATAGTGAAGACATCAAAACTATAAAGTAACACATGGAATCATATTTATATTTGAGATGTTTCAAAGTAGCCACCCTTTGCCTTCATGACAGCTTTGCACACTCTTGGCATTATCTCAACCAGCTTCATGAGGTAGTCACCTGGAATTAATTTCAATTAACAGGTGTGCCTTGTTAAAAGTTAATTTGTGGAATTTCTTTCCTTCTTAATGTGTTTGAGCCAATCAGTTGTCTTGTGACAAGGTAGGGTTGGTAAATCTTCTATATACCAAATAGGGCTAAGACCAAGTCCATTTTATGACAAGAACAGCTCAAATTAGCAAAGAGAAACGACAGTCCATCATTACTTTAAGACATGAAGGTCAGTCAATGAGGACAATTTCAAGAACTTTTAAAGTTTCTTCAAATGCAATCGCAAAAACCATCAAGCGCTATGATGAAACTGGCTCTCATGAGGACTGCCACAGGAAAAGAAGACCCAGAGTTACCTCTGCTGCAGAGGACAAGTTCATGAGAGTTACCAGACTCTGAAATTGCAGCCCAAATAAATGCTTCAAAGTTCAGGTGACAGACACATCTCAACATCAACTGTTCAGACGAGACTGCATGAATCAGGCCTTCATGGTCGAATTGCTGCAAAGAATCCACTACTAAAGGACACCCATAAGAAGAAAATACTTGATTGGGCCAACAAACATGAGCAATGGACATTAGACAGGTGGAAATCTGTGCTTTGGTCTGATGAGTCCAAATTTGAGATTTTAGGTTCCAACCGCCGTGTCTTTGTGAGACGCAGAGTAGGTGAATGGATGAAACAGGGAAGAGGAGGTGTGATGGTGGGGGGTGCTTTGCTGGTGACACTGTCTGTGATTTATTTAGAATTCAAGGCACACTTAACCAGCATGGCTACCACAGCATTCAGCAGCGATACACCATCCCATCTGGTTTGCGCTTAGTGGGACTATAATTTGTTTTTCAACAGGACAAAGACCCAACACACCTCCAGGCTGTGTAAGGGCTATTTGACCAATAAGGAGAGTGATGGAGTGCTGCATCAGATGACCTGGCCTCTACAATCACCCGACCTCAACCCAATTGACATGGTTTTGGATGAGTTGGGCCGAAGAGTGAAGGAAAAGCAGCCAACAAATGCTCAGCATATGTGGGAACTCCTTCAAGACTGTTGGAAAAGCATTCCATGTGAAGCTGGATGAGAGAATGCCAAGAGTGTGCAAAGCTGTCATCAAGGCAAAGAGTGGCTTCTTTGAAGAATATACAATATAAAATATATACATTTGAAGTCGGAAGTTAAAGTCAGTCATTAAAACTCGTTTTTCAACCACTCCACACATTTCTTGTTAACAAACTATAGTTTTGGCAAATCGGTTAGGACATCTACTTTGTGCATGACACAAGTAATTTTTCCAACAATTGTTTACAGACAGATTATTTCACTGTATCACAATTCCAGTGGGTCAGAAGTTTACATACACTACGTTGACTGTGCCTTTAAACAACAAATTCCAGAAAATGATGTCATGGCATTAGAAGCTTCTGATAGGCTAATTGACATCATTTGAGTCAATTGGAGGTGTACCTGTGGATGTATTTCAAGGC
>NW_019953921.1:0-2064 GCF_002910315.2 Salvelinus sp. IW2-2015
TGTAAATCCCAAAACTTTCCCTTTGGTTTAACTGTTTAAGACGGTCCCCTTTTCTAATAGAGGCCGGAATATGATCAATACCCATAGCTTGTAGGGAGGCAGGGTTGCCATGGTGTAAGGACTTGTAGTGCCTTGCCATGGGGTAGTCTTCATTGCCTACCCGTATGGCGTACTTGTGTTCCGCTAAGCGGTCTTMAAGGCGTCTCTTTATCCGTCCAATGTAGAACACATTGCACTGTGGACATTCCAATCTATAGATGACATGAGTAGTTTTGCAGTTAATGAAATGCTTGACGTAATACTCCATTTTGGAAACTGTGTCAACAAGATACTTATTCCGTGCAATATTTCTGCAATGGTTGCAATGATTACATTTAAAAGAGCCCTTGGGTTTGTGGTCAAGCCAAGTTTTTTGAGAGTCACCCGGAAGATAACTGTGGACTAATTTGTCATTTAGGGTAGGACATCTCTTAAAGCTTATGACTGGTGGGTCAGGAAAGACTTGGCGTAGTAGCGTATCACTTTGGATGATTCCCCAATTATTTTTAATGATTCRTTTAATGTTCTCTGCTTCAGTGCTGTATTTTGTAACAAAATACACTATCTCTGATGTATCACGAGGCACTCCCCTTCGCAACAAGTTCTCTCTGTCAAGTAATCCAGCCCTTATACTGTACCTGCATCTTTCAGGACCTGAACGCTGTAGCCCCGATTCAAGAAGCGATTCTCCAATTCAGCAGATTTGACACTGTAGTCTGTTTCCTGATCGCAAATTCTGCGGACTCTTTGGAAATTGCCCATATGGAATATTCTCTTTTAGCCTTTTGGGGTAAAAGCTGTTTGCCCTCAGAATGGTATTCCCATCTGTAGGCTTCCTAAAGATTGATCTGTGCAAACAACCTTTGTCATTTTTACTAATGTCGAGGTCCAAAAAATGAATGTTATCCTTGCTGTACTCCATAGTTAGTTTGATGTTAGGGTWAATGCTGTTAAGGTATTGGTGGAAGGAAATAAGTTCATCTTCTGAGCCAGACCAAAACAGGCAAACATCATCAATATAGCGTCCCCACCATATAATCCGGTCAAAGAAATGGTTATTAGAAGGATCCAAAATGAAGTCATTTTCCCATTTACCCAAGTACAAACCAGCGTAGGAAGGGCTGTAGCAAGCTCCCATGGCACATCCTTTGACCTGTTTAAAAATACGGTCCTGAAAGATAAAGATGTTATGATTAAGAGTCCATTCAGTCAGTAAGACAATGAATTCTGTAGGAGGCATCTCAGTTTCAGGTCGGGTACTCAAGAAATGGTGCATAGCTGCCAAACCTTGTTCATGCTCAATGGTGGTGTATAGAGACTCCACATCCATGGTGACTAAAAAGGAAGCTGTACCTATATTGTTCAATTCCTTAATTTTGTTCAACACATCTGTGGTATCTTGAAGATAGGCTGGAAGTGACGTCAGAAAAGGCTTAATAAAGTAATCAATGTACTTAGAGATGGGTTCTGTCAGACTTTCATTACCACTAGTGACTGGTCTGCCTGGGGGATTTTCAAGACTTTTGTGGACTTTTGGAAGAAGGTAAAAAGAAGCCATACGCGGACTGCCATTGAAAAGAAATTTGAACTCATTGTCTGAAATGTAGCCATTCTCCTTAGCTCCTGTGAGGATCCCTTTCAATTCAGTGTTTAGGTCCTCTGTAGGGTTGAAGGTAAGAGATTGGTAGAATTCATCATTGTCTAATTGACAACACGTAGGATTTTTTAAACTTTGTTTCTATTGAACATGCCATACTAATTAAGGCATTTAAATTAATTATATGAAGTGTGCCTTGGTCCTCTTTTCTTTTTGATGACCAATTTACCCCTTTTACCAAAGAGCACCTTCTGTCTACCATAATTTACTATTGTGTACCTTAGTAGCGCCTCCCTTCCTCCTCTTTCTATATTTAAATTTGTTTATCTATTTTTTTGGTTACTACATGATTCCATATGTGTTTTTTCATAGTTGTGATGTCTTCACTATTATTCTACAATGTGAAAATAGTAAAAATACAAAAAAAA
>NW_019953922.1:0-2063 GCF_002910315.2 Salvelinus sp. IW2-2015
ATTTACAACTGCGACCTGGCCAAGATAAAGCAAAGCAGTGCGACAGAAACAACAACACAGAGTTCCACATGGAATAAACAAGCGTACAGTCAATAACAATATAGGAAAAAAAGAAAGTCTATATACAGTGTGTGCAAATGGCATGAGGAGGTAAGGCAATAAATAGGCCATAGTAGCGAAGTAACTACAATTTAGTAGATTAACACTGGAGTGATAGATGAGCAGATGATGATGTGCAAGTAGTGATACTGGTGTGCAAAAGAGCAGAAAAGTAAATAAAAACAATATGGGGATGAGGTAGGTAGATTGGGTGGGCTATTTACAGATGGACTATGTACAGCTGCAGCGATCGGTTAGCTGCTCAGATAGCTGATGTTCAAAGTTAGTGAGGGAAATATAAGTCTCCAGCTTCAGCGATTTTTGCAATTCGTTCCAATCACTGGCAGCAGAGAACTGGAAGGAAAGGCGGCCAAAGTAGGTGTTGGCTTTGGGGATGACCAGTGAGATATACCTGCTGGAGCGCGTGCTACGGGTGGGTGTTGTTATCGTGACCAGTGAGCTGAGATAAGGCAGAGCTTTACCTAGCATAGACTTATAGATGACCTGGAGCCAATGGGTCTGGCGACGAATATGTAGCAAGGGCCAGCCGACTAGAGCATACAGGTCGCAGTGGTGGGTGGTATAAGGGGCTTTGGTAACAAAACGGATGGCACTGTGATAGACTGCATCCAGTTTGCTGATTAGACTATTCAAATCTATTTTGTAGATGACATCGCCGAAGTCGAGGATCGGTAGGATAGTCAGTTTTACTAATGTAAGTTTGGCGCCGCGAGTGAAGAAGGCTTTGTTGTGAAAAAATTGCAGATTCTAGAAATTATTTTGGATTGGAGATGTTTGATATGAGTCTGGAAGGAGAGTTTACAGTCTAGACAGACACCTAGGTATTTGTAGTCCACATATTCTAGGTCGGAACCGTCCAGGGTGGTGATGCTAATCGGGTGGGCGGGTGCGTGCAGCGAACGGTTGAAAAACATGCATTTGGTTTTACTAGCGTTTAAGAGCAGTTTGGAGGCCACGGAAGGAGTGTTGTATTGCATTGAAACTTGTTTGGAGGTTAGTTAACACAGTGTCCAAAGAAGGGCCAGAAGTATGTATACAGAATGGTGTCGTCTGCGTTGAGGTGGATCAGGGAATCACCCACAGCAAGAGCGACATGGTTGATATATACAGAGAAAAGAGTTGGCCCGAGAATTGAACCCTGTGGTACCCCCATAGAGACTGCCAGAGGTCCGGACAACAGGCCCTGCGATTTGACACACTGAACTCTGTCTGCGAAGTAGTTGGTGAAACAGGCGAGGCAGTCATTTGAGAAACCAAGGCTATTGAGTCTGCTGATAAGAATACAGTGATTGACAGAGTCGAAAGCCTTGGCCAGGTTGATAAAGACGGCTGCACAGTACTGTCTTTTATCGATGGTGGTTATGATATCGTTTAGTACCTTGAGCTCGCTGAGCGGCCTTTCAGGTTATGTCGATTTAGGACTCGTTTCACTGTGGATATAGATACTTTTGCACCTGTTTCCTCCAGCATCTTCACAAAGTCCTTTGCTGTTGTTCTGGGATTGATTCGCACTTTTCATTCAAAAGTACGTTCATCTCTAGGAGACAGAACGCGTCTCCTTCCTGAGCGGTATGATGGCTGCGTTGGCCCATGGTGTTTATACTTGTGTACTATTGTTTTGTACAGATGAACGTGGTACCTTCAGGCGTTTGGAAATTGCTCCCAAGGATGAATCAGACTTGTGGAGATCTACAATTCTTTTTTATCTGAGGTCTTGGCTGATTTCTCTTGATTTTCCCATGTTGTCAAGCAAAGAGGCACAGAGTTTGAAGGTAGGCCTTGAAATACATCCACAGGTACACCTCCAATTGACTCAAATTATGTCAATTAGCCTATCAGAAGCTTCTAAAGCCATGACATCATTTTCTTGAATTTTCCAAGCTGTTTATAGGCATAGTCAACTTAGTGTATATAAACTTCTGACCCAGTGGAATTGTGATACA
>NW_019953923.1:0-3467 GCF_002910315.2 Salvelinus sp. IW2-2015
AATATTAACTGAGCGTATGTAAACTTCTGACCTACTGGGAATGTGATGAAAGAAATAAAAGCTGAAAGAAATAATTCTCTCTATTATTATTCTGACATTTCACATTCTTAAAATAAAGTGGTGATCCTAACTGACCCAAGACAGGGAATTTTTACGACGATTAAATGTCAGGAATTGTGAAAAACTGAGTTTAAATGTATTTGGCCAAGGTGTATGTAAACTTCAGACTTCAACTGTAAGGCATTCATAACATTTTCATGAAATCATTCATACCACCTTTATGAATGCTGTGGTATCATTCATAACACATTTATGAGTGCTGTGGTATCATTCATAACACATTTATGAGTGCTGTGGTATCATTCATAACACCTTTATGAATGCTGTGGTATCATTCATAACACCTTTATGAATGCTGTGGTATCATTCATAACACATTTATGAGTGCTGTGGTATCATTCATAACACATTTATGAGTGCTGTGGTATCATTCACAACACCTTTATGAATGCTGTGGTATCATTCATACCACCTTTATGAATGCTGTGGTATCATTCATAACACATTTATGAGTGCTGTGGTATCATTCACAACACCTTTATGATTGCTGTGGGATCATTAATAACACCTTTATGAATGCTGTGGTATCATTCATAACACCTTTATGAATGCTGTGGTATCATTAATAACACCTTTATGAGTGCTGTGGTATCATTCATAACACCTTTATGTATAATTTATAACAACATCCATAACACCTAATTCAGCATCATTCACAAGGAGTCTTCAAAATAAAAGTGCCCTAGAATAGACCTTTGTCTATTGTACAAAGGAAATGTGTATTACTACTGTCACAGTAATCTATTATGAAACATAACACTGGAGTAGTTCAACCATGTCAGCCTAAGCACTCTGTGTGTACGGTAAGCACCAATAACTATTACCGTTTTAGATCATTCTGTCTGTACACAGACCTAATCATCAACAGTCTCATCCCTCAGACAGTTACCCTTAATACCTCTTAAAGGCATTATGCCCGGCAAGAAAAATGAAAATGTCTTGTCCTGTGGCGATTGTTTCCCCCTAAACAATAGAATGAGTATGGATTGAAACGTACCCAGGCAGACATTCAGGTAATGTCACTAGGCCAAGGATGCAAAACGGATGACTTGTTCTTGGTGCAGATCAATAGGAGGGTATATCGTGTGTCGTCGTCTCAGGAGTGGATTTTCTCCACAGGAAAATGACATCATATAATTAGCAGAACTGGGTTCAAATTATATGTTTTTATATTTTCAAATGCTTGATCGAGCTTTCAACCAATAGTGAAGTCCCCAAAAGTGCAAGAACCCAGATCTGATAAGTATAGCTTGATTATCCATTTCCAATGAGTTATGTACAGTTNTATGAAGTCCTCCAAATGCATTTTTCAACAGAGCTTGCTGGGACAGATAAAAGCATTGGTAATTGAAAACATGCAGTTAAGAACAAACAGCTGGCGGGTTATAAACTCTATCGGCAGGACAGAACAGCAGCCTCTGGTAAGACACGGGGCGGGGGCATATGCATTTGTAAACAATAGCTGGTGCACAATATCTAAGGAAGTCTCAACGTTTTGCTCGCCTGACGTAGAGTATTTCATGATAAGCTGTAGACCACACTATCTACCTAGAATTTTCATCTGTATTTTTCATAGCTGTCTACATACCACCACAGACCAAGGCTGGAACAAAAACTGCACTCAATGAGCTGTATTCCGCCATAAGCAAACAGAAAAACGCTCATCCAGAGGCGGCATTCCTAGTGGCAGGGGACTTTAATAACCTCTTGATGCTAGGGGTCAGATTATTATTTTATTTTTTTAAATAACGTTCCCAAGGTAAACAGACTATTTCTCAGGTCCAGATCGTAGAATATGCATATAATTTATAGGTTAGGATAGAAAACACTCCAAAGTTTCAAAAACTGTCAAAATATTGTCTGTGAGTATAACAAAATTGATTCTGCAGGCGAAAACCTGAGAAAATCTAACCCGGACGTGATTTTTTTWAATGTTAAATCCTGGCGCGTCTTTCTTCCATTTAATGGGGTATCAACCAGATTCCTTTTCCAATGGCTTCCTCAGGCTGTGACTAGGCTTTAGACATAGTTTCAGGCTTTTATTTTGAAAAATGAGATTTTTCAAAACTAGTCAGGTGTCCTCTGATTAGTTCCTGCGTGCGAGAGGGGTAGCTCTCCATTTTTTTTTTCTCTCTTATTGAATAGGTTACGGTCCGGTTGAAATAATATCGATTATGTTTGTTAAAAACAACCTGGAAAGTAAGGCCTGCGTCCATAGAGACTCATACCAGCTCTACTGGTAGTACTGCTACTGCTACTACCAGCAGTACTACACCTGCACCTGTCGACGACACAAGTTGTTCTGCTTCCACGAGCACATCCAATCTTAGCATCAGTAATTCTTCATTTGTTGTTAGCCCAGCTAGCATGGACACTGACAGTTGTGAATCTGATGCAGCTGAAGAGCTACTGCCCCCTTACCACACCGAACAACAGACAGGGTCATTGGACCATCGAAGAGGCACAAATATGAGAACTACATTGATTTGGGGTTCACTTATATTTACATTTACATTTAAGTCATTTAGCGGACGCTCTTATCCAGAGCGACTTACAAATTGGTGCATTCACCTTATGATATCCAGTGGAACAACCACTTTACAATAGTGCATCTAACTCTTTTAACATGGATCTCGCCATCCGTTTTGCAACTCATTGCTGTTTCCCTCCTCGCCAGAGCGCACCGAACCTGGCGTGATCCTGGACAACACCCTGTGTTCTCACTCACGATGCAAGGCGTTGACCCGTTTCCTGTAGGTTTCATGCTCTATCAACATTCGCAGAGTACGACCCTGCCTCACAGGACCGCGCGCAGGGCCCTAATCCAGCACTTGTCATCGTCCCGTCTGGATTACTGCACTCGCGCTGGCTGGGCTCCTGCCTGTGCCATTAAACTCCCTCAACTCATCCAGAACGCTGCAGCCCGTGCTGGGTGTTCAACCTTTCCAAGTTCTCTCACGTCGACCCGCTCCTCCGCTCTCTCCACGTGGCTTTCCAGTGAACGCTCCATCCGCTACAAGACCATGGTGCGCTTGCCTACGGAGCTGTGCGGGGAACGGCACCTCCGTACCTTCAAGGGCTCTGATTCAGGCCCTACACCCAACAAGGGCACTTGCGTTCATCCACCTCTGGCCTGCCTCGCCTCCCTACCTCTGCAGGAGTGACATTTCCCCTCAGCCAGTCAAAACTGTTCGCTGCTCTGGCACCAAATGGTGGAACAAAACTCCCTGCAGCGACGCAGGTCAGCGGGGTCAATCACACCTTCCGGAACCACCTGAAACCCCACCTCTTTAAGGAATACCTAGGATAGGATAAAGTATCCTCCTAACCCCCCCCTCCCGCCCTTC
>NW_019953924.1:0-2060 GCF_002910315.2 Salvelinus sp. IW2-2015
TGACGGGAGCTGGTCTTACTCCAAATCTACTCAGCAGTATGACGTGTGTTTCAGCTCTGACACAATGAAGAGTGACGTAGTAGTTTTCCCCACGCCGTTTCCACCTGCTGATGGTGAGCTGATCAGTATTAATGGAGGAGACACTTTTCAAAGAACAAGAACGCTTCCGAGCTCAGAGAAGGTAAGGAGAACTGTTCATGATATGGGATGTTTTTGTCACGTCTTGATTTATTTTATTAGCATTATTATCTTGTGTGCACATTATATTTTTCAAATTCCCGAGATTTATTGTAATTTACATAGACTGTTCCAATTGTATGGGTACGGTTTAGGATAGGTATTTTTTTTTTTTTAATTCTCCTCTAAATTGATGCAGAATGTAGCGTTACAATTCAGCACCAGGGACAGCGACATATGGCTTCTTGCTTTGATTTATGTCAGTTTCATTCTTGCTCACGTTTTCTCAATTAGATTGCAGGAAAGTTGTTTCATATTCTCCTATATCAGATAATTTTGTGGATCTGTCAAATGAGTGTAGTTTTTAATGGTTTATGGTTGACGCAGTAACTGGTCAAGTTATTTAAATGTATATGCACACCACAGAAGATTTAGCCATTGAGTTCGACTACTGGTCATCAGCTGTTTGTCAGATTTAGGGCTTAGCAATAAATTACATTTGAGTTGATCATGCAAAGCGTTGTTCATTGGATGGTCTTTTTTTATATGAACTCTTCTGATAGATACCAACATCTTGAATAACTTAAGCAATCACATCTGTATTCATTTTAAGAGCAGAGTAAAAGCACTTGGTGTCGCTGTAGACCGTGATTATATTCAGTTGATAACTATATGGGGCTCCTCCTTCCTCTCCTCACTTCCACTGATGAGGCAGGTACAGTCAAGCGAGTTGTTGAGACGAGAACGCACTCGAAATAGGCCTGTATGTAGACACAACCGTTGTATACTAATAGAGAGATTGTTCTTATATAAAAACGTTGCTTAGCAATATTAGAAATCTATCATAAACAACTCACAGAAGAATCAGAAGGTCTGTGTATAAGGATGGACCATTCCGTGCATTGTGGATATTTTTGGATTCGGATTGTGCTGTTTATTTGCTTATGGGATATATCTTCCGGTCAGATTGTCTATTCTGTTTTAGAGGAGTTGAACAAGGGAACCTTTGTTGGGAATATAGCCAAGGATCTCAATCTCAACGTTCAGGAACTGGAGTCACGTATGTTTCAGATTGTATCCGGATCCAACAAGAAGTATTTTGATGTAAATCCAAGAACTGGTGTTCTGTTCGTGAATGAGATAATCGACCGTGAGGAGCTTTGTGAGACCAATGTGAAGTGTTCTTTGAATGTGCAGGCCATTGCGCACAATCCTTTAAATGTTTTTCGTGTTGAAATAGACATTTTGGATAAAAATGACAATGTACCTTGTTTCATTGAAAATTCTCTGACATTAAATATTTCTGAAAACGCTGCTGCGGGAGAGCGATTTCTTCTGCCAGTGGCTGAGGATGCGGATGGGGGCAGTAACTCTATGAAAACCTACAAGCTAAGTCCAAATGAACATTTTTATTTGGATGTACAGAGCGGTGGAGAGCAGAGTTTGTCTGCTGAGTTAGTGTTACAGAAGGCTTTAGACCGAGAGAAACAGGCTGTGATGAAGCTCATACTAACTGCTGTTGATGGAGGAAACCCTCCCAGATCTGGGACACTACAGATCACTGTACATGTATTTGATACTAATGACAATACTCCAATTTTCAGCAAACCTCTTTACAAAGTCAAAGTTGAGGAGAATGTTTCAAATGGAACCAAAATAATAACTCTCACGGCATCAGACTTGGATGAGGGTATCAACAGTGACATTCTTTACTATTTTGTTGGTAACAGGAATGCAAAAGGATCTAGTATATTTGCTATTGACCCATATACTGGGGATGTATCAGTGAAAGGTAATGTCGATTATGAAGAAAACGTTGGGATTGAGTTACGAGTCCAGGCTGCAGACCAAGGCCAACCTCCAAAAACGACACATTGTAAAGT
>NW_019953925.1:0-2059 GCF_002910315.2 Salvelinus sp. IW2-2015
ACATTCACCAACATACTGGTATGCTGCATCATATTCTATTCTGAACATCAGTAACATTCACCAACATACTGGTATGCTGCATCATATTCTATTCTTKTCTTCAGCATTATGGTTGGAAAGTCTCATATTACTATTTCTATCATAACCTYAACATCACACTTCTAAATGTCCTGTAATTGTTTWGGTATAACCTTTAGTGTACTGACATACTGTATGAATGSTTTCCAGTGTGGCAGTGTGGCATACAGTACAGTAGAGTACAGCAGCCTCCAGTCAGTGCAGAGTTCTTGAGCCAGCCTGGAACCAGGGGAAGTCAGGGGGAGGGAGGGGGCTGGGCTGGAGGGTGCTGTCTGCCCTGCTTTTTAACAGCAGCAGACTTAATATAGACATATTGGAATGGCTCCCTTCCAAGAGAGCTTGTTTTACTGTGTAAGGAATTAGTGGAACAAGAAGTCATCTATTGGTTATTCCCCAGACGGCCTGACCTCACCCCAGTGTCGGATTCCTCTGCACCTTACCCTGCTCTCTGCTGCAGATAGACTGGAGGGAGAGTGGACACTACCCCCCTCCCCTACCCTCCAGACAGTCCCTGTTGTCAAAGAGCAGCGGCGTAGCGTACACGTATTATTAGTCAGGCTCTTGCTCAGACGCCTCTCCAGCAGAATAGAGAATGACGTGTACTTTGGCAGACGATGTTAATCTTTTACCTGCTGGCTAAATGTGAGGTCTCAGGGTCCGAGGGAGGGGGAGACGGGTCATAGTCATGTCCAGGACAAGGACCTTTTGCTGCTGACCTGGACCTCTGTAGTAGATTGGGCTCACATTTCAGAGCAAAGGGAACAATGTTCTCTAGTCTGGGAGGCAGGTGGAGAGGAGGGAGGTTTTGGGGAGGGAGGTGGAGACCTGGCCTTAATACCAGCTAGCCACAAGGCTGAGGGATCAAAGTCTGGCTCAGCGCTATCGATCCACTGGCCTGATTACCATCACACACCAAACAGAGCACAATGTCTGGGACTCTGATAACACGACTACACTGGACTGTGTGTGTGGGTGAGTGGGTGTGTGTGCGTGTGTGCACACCCTTTTGTGCTGTCACATTGTGTCTTTGTGAGTGTGTATGTGCCTGTATGTGTGTACATATGTGTGTGCCCGTGCCTCTGTGCGTGTCAGAGCCTGTGTTGGATTAGTGCGTAAAGCTGTAGTGCGGTCACACTGGAGGAGTGCGGTTAACTGATAAATGACCTGTGATGTGGGAGTAATGTGTGCTTGGGGATCTCTGGGATTGTTTTATGAATTGACCTCTCTAGAACAAAGTAATGCACAGACTCTAGAGCACATGAGTGGTTCCATTCAGTGATTTTCCTCCTGGTTGGGCTCCAGAAAGCACTCGCCCAGCCCTCTCTCTCTCTCTCTCTCTCTCTCTCTCTCTCTCTCTCTCTCTCTCTCTCTCCGCAGCAGCAGCAGCACAGTAGCACAGAAGCAGGCCGGGTGTTGAGTTCACATGGCCGTCTGGTGTCAGTTACAGTGCTTTCTGTGGGGATGAAGCCAGGGCTGCCAGCTTCCTGTAGATCACTTTACCTTCAAATGGAGCTCCTAAGGTGCTTTCCACTCGCAGGCGTTTGGTGTGTGACTCAGTAGAAAGTAGGGGGGAACGCCGTGTCAACTATCAGCACTTACAGTAACAGCTGGAGCCATTCCTCTCTGGGTCAAATTATATCAACCCAATGTATTTTCTAACTCCTCAGGTAAGATGTGAAAAGTGGGGTTGCTGAAATTGTGGCAGAACGGCTGGCAGAAATAGTGTAGGTTTAATAAGCACATCTAGACTCCCTGTTTGTGATTTCTAGCAAATGTTTTGCCTAATTGTCTATTTAGCTTTATAATGTAACACTGCACAAGTCAGTGCAAATGAATCAAATGAATAAAGATGAAACCTCACATACAGGTTTGATATTCCTCCAAACACATCTGGGTAGCACGTCGGAGGGTGTCAGTCAGCTACCGCTTAGACATTTCACCTGAGACTCCCACTGTGCTTCTCAGCAGCTCCAAACTTTTA
>NW_019953926.1:0-2058 GCF_002910315.2 Salvelinus sp. IW2-2015
TCTCTATATATACTAGCAGTATGTTGGACACCCCTTATCTATACACTATATATATACAACAGTATGTGGACACCCCTTCATACACTTATATATTACAGCAGTATGGACACCCCTTCATACACTATATATACAGCAGTATGAGGACACCCCTTCTATACTATATATACAGCAGTATGTGGACACCCCTCTACATACACTTATATACAACAGTATGTGGACACCCCTTCATTCACTATATATACAGCAGTATGAGGACACCCCTTCATACACTATATATACAGCAGTATGTGGACACCCCTTCATACACTATATATATACAGCAGTATGAGGACACCCCTTCAAACACTATATATACAACAGTATGTGGACACCCCTTCATACACTATATTACAGCAGTATGAGGACACCCCTTCATACACTATATATACAGCAGTATGTGGACACCCCTTTCATACACTATATATACAGCACAGTATGTGGACACCCTTCATACACTATATATACAGCAGTATGGTGGACACCCCTTCATACACCTATATATACAGCAGTATGTGACACCCCTTCATACACTATATATACAGCAGTATGGGACACCCCTTCATACACTAATATATACAGCAGTATGGTGGACACCCCTTCATACACTATAATATACAGCAGTATGTGGACACCCCTTCATACACTATATATACAGCGTATGGCACCCCTTCATAACTATATATAACAGTATGTGGACACCCCTTCATACACTATATATACACAGTTGTGACACCCCTTCCTACACTACACACTATATATACAGCAGTATGAGGACACCCCTTCATACACTATATATATACAGCAGAGTGTGGACACCCCTTCATACACTATATATATACAGCAGAGTGTGGACACCCCTTCATATACTATATATACTGCAGTATGTGGACACCCCTTCATACACTATATATATACACAGCAGAGTGTGGACACCCCTTCAAATTGGTGGATTTGGCTATTTCAGCCACACCCATTGCTGGCAGTTTTTTTTTAAATCGAGCACACAGCCATGCAATCTCCATAGACAAACATCGGCAGTAGAATGTCCCGTACTGAAGAGTTCAGTGACTTTCAACGTGACACTGCGTCATAACAAGTCAGCTGCCACCGGTCAACTGTAAGTGCTGTTATTTGTGATGTGGAAACGTCTAGGAGCAACAACGGCTCAACCGCTAAGTGGTAGGCCACACACAAACTCACAGAAGAGCTCAGGAACTTTTCAAAGTGGCACCGTCATAGGATGCCACTTTTCCAACAAGTCAGTTTGTCAAATTTCTGCCCTGCTAGAGCTGCCACCGGTCAACTGTAAGTGCTGTTATTGTAATGTGGAAACGTCTGGGAGCAACAACGGCTCAACCGCTAAGTGGTAGGCCACACACAAACTCACAGAAGAGCTCAGGGACTTTCAAAAGTGGCACCGTCATAGGATGCCACTTTTCCAACAAGTCCAACTGACAAGTGTCTTCACTGATATTTTCAACCTCTCCCCTGGCCGAGACATTAATACCAACATGTTTCAAGCAGACCACCATAGTCCCTGTTCCCAAGGTAACCTGCCTAAATGATTACCGCTCCGTAGCACTCACATCGGTAGCCGTGAAGTGCATTGAAAGGCTGGTCATGGCTTCACATCAACACCATCATGCCAGAAACCCTACACCCACTCTAATTTGCATAACCACCCAAACAGATCCACAGATGATGCAATCTCTATTGCACTCCACACTGCCCTTTCCCACCTGGACAAGAGGAACACTTATGTGAGAATGCTAATCATTGACTACAGTTCAGCGTTCAACACCATAGTGACCACAAAGCTCATTACTAAGCTAAGGACCCCGGGACTAAACACCTATCTCTGCAACTGGATCCTGGACTTCCTGACGTGCCGCCCCCCCAGGTGGTAAGGGTAGGTAACAACACATCCGCCACGCTGATCCTCAACACGGGGGCCCCTCAGATTCAAGTTCCTTGGTTTCATCATCACCAACAAACTATCATGATCCAAACACACCAAGA
>NW_019953927.1:0-2057 GCF_002910315.2 Salvelinus sp. IW2-2015
CCAAGAGAGTTCTCATCTATATTATTCGTAGCCGTCTATTTACCACCCCAAACCGATGCTGGCACTAAGACCGCACTCAACGAGCTGTATAAGGCCATAAGCAAACAAGAAAATGCTCATTCAGAAGCGGCGTTCCTAGTGGCCGGGGACTTTAATGTAGGCAAACTTAAATCTGTTTTACCTAATTTCTACCAGCATGTCACATGTGCAACCAGAGGGGGAGAAAAACTCTAGACCACCTTTACTCCACACACAGAGATGCATACAAAGCTCTCCCTCGCCCTCCATTTGGCAAATCTAACAATAATTCTATCCTCCTGATTCCTGCTTACAAGCAAAAACTAAAGCAGGAAGTACGAGTGACTCGCTCAATACGGAAGTGGTCAGATGACGCGGATGCTACGTTACAGGACTGTTTTACAAGCACAGACTGGAATATGTTCCGGGATTCATTCAATGGCATTGAGGAGTATACCACCTCAGTCATCGGCTTCATCAATAAGTACATTGACGCCATCGTCCCCACAGTGACCGTACGTACATTTTGCAACCAGAAGCCATGATTACAGGCAACATCCGCACCGAGCTAAATGCTAGAGCTTCCACGTTCAAGGAGTGGGACACTAATAAGAAATCCCGCTATGCCTTCAGACGAACCATCAAACAGGCAAAGGGTCAATACAGGACAAAGATTGAATTCGACTACACCGGCTCACATGCTCGTCAGATGTGGCAGTGCTTGAAAAATATTACATGCTAGAAAGGGAAACCCAGACGCGAGCTGCCAAGTGACGTGAGCCTAACAGACGAGCTAAATGCCTTTTATGCTTGCTTCGAGGCCAGCAACACTGAAGCATGCATGAGACCACCAGCTGTTCCGGACGACTGTGTGATCACGCTCTCCGTAGCCGATGTGAGCAAGACCTTTAAACAGGTCAACATTCAAAGCCGCGGGGCCAGACGGATTACCAGGACTTGTACTCAAAGCATGCGTGGACCAACTGGCAAGTGACTTCACTGACATTTTCAAACTCTCACTGACCGAGTCTGTAATACCTACATGTTTCAAGCGGAACACCATAGTACCTGTGCCCAAGAAAGTGAAGGTAACCTGCCTAAATGATTACCGCCCCATAGCACTCACGTTGGTAGCCATGAAGTGCTTTGAAAGGCTGGTCATGGCTCACAACAACATCATGCCAGAAACCCTAGACCTACTCCAATTCGCAAACCACCATAACAGATCCACAGACGACGTAATCTCAATCGCACTCCAAACTGCCCTTTCACACCTGGACAAAAGGAACACCTATGTGAGAATGCTGTTCATTGACTAAAGCTCAGCATTCAACACCATAGTGCCCACAAAGCTCATCACTAAGTTAAGGACCCTGGGACTAAACACCACCTTCTGCAACCGGATCCTGGACTTCCTGACAGGCCACCCCCAGGTTGTAAGGGTAGGGAACAACACATCTGCTATGCAGGCAACAACACTCTCTGCTACCGCACGGCATGCGGTACCGGAGCGCCAAGTCTAGGACAAAAAGGCTCCTTAACAGCTTCTACCCCCCCAAGCCATAAGACGTCTGAACAATTCATCAAATGGCCACCTGAACTATTTACATTGACCCCCACCCCTTTGATTTTACACTGCTGCTACTCGCTGTTTATTATCTATGCATAGTCACTTTACAAATTTCCTCGACAAACCTGTATCCCCGCACGTTGATTCGGTAACTCTTTATTATGTAATTTTCTTTGGCTACTTTCCCCCCCCCATAATTTTCTCTCTCACATTAGTTTATTGAGTAAATATTTTCTTAACTCTATTTCTTGAACTGCAATGTTGGTAAAGGTTGGTAAAGGCTTGTAAGTAAGCATTTCACGGTAAGGTCTACTACACCTGTTGTATTCAGCGCATGTGAAATGAAATGTTTTGAACGCTTTGAAATGTTGATTTGTTTGCAGTGTGAGCGAGAGAGGCAGGCCAGTACCTGTTTGCAGTGTGAGCGAGAGAGGCAGGCCAGTACCTGTTTGCAGTGTGAGCGAGAGAG
>NW_019953928.1:0-2057 GCF_002910315.2 Salvelinus sp. IW2-2015
TATAAAGGAAAGAGGGAGTTAACCTATGGCAAACCTGAAAATGGTTGAGTAAATAAATGGGCATATGGGCACAATCCAGGTATGGAAGCTCTTAGAGATTACCAGAGACTCATAGCTGATCATGCCAAAGGGTGATTCTAACATTTGAGAGGGTAATACTTACCTAATCTGACATTATGCATTTTATTTTCATATTTATTTTTCACATGTTAATAGTTCTTCATGTATTTATAAAGCCCTTTTACTCGATGTCACAAGCTCTAACAGAACCAGCCTACAACCCCAGCGCAACAAGCATCCCGAGTAGAAGCAAGGTGGCTAGGAAAACTCCATCGAAGGGAAAACCTAGGAACCCAGCCATTAAGGCCAGATCGTTAAGGGGGGTGAATACTTTCAGAATGCACTCATGCTAAAATGTTTATTCTATTCTAGTGAGCGTTTTACCTTGTCCGTATTCTTTGTTATTGTTGTTGCATTGTCAAGAAGGAACCTGCATGTAAGCATTTCGTTGGACAGTATACTATGTGTATCCCGTACATACCACTAGAAACTTGAAAACACACACCTGCTAGGGCCTTCACTGGTGCGCTTGCGCCTATTATTTTGATGTGCAGAGCAATTGCACAGGCAAAATGGATCGAATCCGTTCAACCCATAAAAGAACAGACTAAAAGAGTTCCCTGTCGCGGGAGCCACACAGCTGTTGTAGCGGTTTAGCCGTGTGAGTACAGCATTGGGAATGGGCTGTTTTTTCAAGGGGACAACATAATGGACATGAGGCCAGATGTTTCCCCAAAATTTTGAGCACAGTCCGTGTTTTAAGTCACTCTGGACTGTAATGGCTTCTTCAGTGACACTAGCGGAGCCGTGGAGTGCAGTGTTGGGGCTATAAAAATGACAGCACTGTGCATGTGCTTGACAACTCTATAGCGAGGCCTCATAGCATTGAGGGAGCGAGGACGACAAGATTAATCAAGTCACAAATTAGAGTCACATGGGTACGCAAAGTCGCATTCAACGCTGCTCCGACCAATCGGAAGCCACACTTCAAGATTGTTTTGATCACGCGGACTGGAGTATGATCCGGTCAACATCAACCTAAACGCTGACTTGGAGATGTTGTACCCACTGACTATTAAAACCTACCCTAACCAGAAACCGTGGATGGATGGCGGCATTCGCGCAAAACTGAAAGCGGGATCCACCACATTTACCATGGAAAGAGGTCTGGGAATATAAACAGCGCAGCTATTCCCGCCGCAAGGCAATCAAACAAGCGAAATGTCTTTCGCTTTGAGGATAATACATAATTTGAGGATAATACATCGCTCCCTATCCCAATGTGTTGTCCCCACATGCTTCAAGAAGGAAAAGATAACTGAACTAAATGAGTACCGCCCCGTAGCACTCACTTCTGTCATCATGAAGTGCTTCGAGAGACTAGTCAAGAAACATATCACCTCCACCTTTAACGTCCACCCAAGACCCACTTCAGTTCGCATACCGCCACAACAGGTCCACAGACGATGCAATCGCCATCACACTGCACAATCCCATCGACAAGAAGGAAACCTATTAAAAGCTGTTCATTGAATACAACTCACATTCAACACCAAGTACCCCCCAACCATCACAAACGGAGCCTGGTCTCAACCCCACCTGTGCCACCGTGGCGGCCCTCTAACAAGGACTGCCCCCCCCCCCCCCCTTCTCCGTGGCTGACATATAAAACATTTAAACGAGTTAACTCGCAAGGTTAAAGGGTGGGGCCCAGCCAATCATCAAGTTGCAGACGACGACAGACAGTAGTGTTTACCAACAAACGAGACAGGGAGGAGGCACAGGGAGGAGGGCACTCTGATTTGTGTCAAGAAACAACTCTCACTCAATGTCAACAAAACAAGGAGAGATCAAGACTCAGGAAACAGCAGAGGGACACCCCTACCACGTCGAAGGGACAGCAGTGGAGAAGGTGAAAAGTTAGGTTCCTCGCGTACACATCACAAACTGAAATGGTCACCCACAGAGACAGTGTGGGAAGAAGGCGCACAGCACTC
>NW_019953929.1:0-2056 GCF_002910315.2 Salvelinus sp. IW2-2015
TGTTCATCCTTATCATTTTCTTTTTGAGAACCCTCTTTGAATGTAGGCCTACACTCCATAAAATGACATAAATCTGCATTAGGCCACAAAAGCAAGTACATGCTCCTCAGTATATTGACATGCAGGTGTTCTCTCCAAAAGCGTGTTGTCTCTCTCCACGTGTGCAGGAAACTGACACGATAATACAGGGGATGTGTATGTTATGCAATACTATACGGTGCGCTGTTTGTGTGACATGTCAAAGCCCACTGGCCCAATCAGAACAGTGGTATAGTGCGTCAACAGGAGTAATGGCTAACTTATTCACACACACCCCTGGTTAGGGGGTGTGTCCACTTCAAAACAACACTCCAGGGACATAAAGTGCACATACAATAGCTAGGTTGGAGTACTGTACATACTATAATACATTATCTCGTGGTGGGATCTTGATTTGAGGTTTATCATCAAGGTTTTCTTAAAGGCAAATGGTTAGCTTGTGCTGACATTGGTAGAATGTCTCGGTTAGTTGGAGTATGAAGTTGGGTTTTATTCCCATGTGGCCCACATACTGCATGTGTTTTTTTATGTACAAAACACTACGATGAATTGTCTCCTCTTTGATCTGTCCTGTCTTTGTTACATTTCTGTGAATTGTTGTGTGAATCCGAGTGGGATGACATAATGACTCTTCTAGCTGACCAATGACTGGTAGTGTTCAGTGCCAAAACCTTGGTCCTAAAACACGTTCAAATGAACACTGCCCGGCTCAACAATGCATAGTTTAGTTACGTAATGGCATACCGCTCGACTAACAAACTGCACACAGTGACACAAMGGATGTCCCTGATGACAGGGTTTACTAGTGAGTTCACAGAACCCAAACTCCCTTCCATAACCAGTCTAGACTGAGGTGAGGTTGGTGTGTGTTTAGAGTTGGACATCTCATTGAATTGGTTCTTTTGTTTAGAGTTTCATTTCTGTGGAGATTATGTTCTAGTCTGGTCCCAGATAATATGGTCATTGTGATGCATTGCCAAACATTGTTGAGTTGGCATGCAAGCTTGTTACAGGTATGCAACACAAACAGATCTGGGGCCAGGCTATTTCTATGCAGTGAATGAATAGAAAAGGGGTTCATGCTCATTTTACCTCATGCGAGGTTCATGTCAACAATCCCATATGACATACAAATGATACCATACCTTCCCAGGATCTCCTTGGGGTCATATTTGCCATAGAACTCCTGAGCTCCCACCCAATCCGGGATCTCGTCCTCTTTGGTCATGTTGGCGTGACTGGTTATCTAAGGCTACTAGACTACTATACTGATGCTGCTACCCACAAGCTGAAGAAAAAAAAAACACAGCAGGTAATACACAGGGCAAACTCACTTTCTCATTGAACTGAGCTGCATTTGTGAAGTTGATTGCCCTTTTAACAAAACATGTAATACATTTATCAAATCTAACACAGTGAAATTTATAACATTTTAAGTAAAAATTCAATTCCCCCCAAATAATTACATTCTAAACTCCTCTAACAGCAATATAAGTAAGCACATAGGAGACAATTGATGTAGGTTTTTGGTGACAGTAGCCATATTGCTTTGAAAACAATGGTTGTATAAAATAAAAACAATAGGCACAGGAGGCATGTGCAAACGGCAAATGGGCCCTTTAATGGTAGGGGCTGGATATATACGTCTAATAAACAATAGCTAGGTTGAAGACCCGGGATAGAAATGCAGATGCCATGTTGAACTGGTGTAAATGCTGTCTATGTAATGACATTTCGAAGCCCCCCCCCCGCAGGTAGCCATGACCAGAGGGAAAGAACATGTGACAGAATATAGACATATCTATGCTATTTCACACTAGGTAATTCATAAACCCATGACAATATAAAAAACTAACATTTAGTTTACGCGTTATGCCGCGTTCACATGCTTGTCAGAACTAGGATACTGGTAATGTTCGACTAGCTAACTGGTTGTAGTTATACACACCGAGGTAAAGACAGTTTTAAATTGGAACTTTGACGGATATTCGCGCTTTCAAACCTCAATAGCTTTCAA
>NW_019953930.1:0-2056 GCF_002910315.2 Salvelinus sp. IW2-2015
TTTTCTGATGTATCAAATACTTATGTCATGCAATAAAATGCAAATTAATTACTTTTAAAAAAAACTCTACATGCTTTGTAAGTAGGAAAACCTGCAAAATCGGCAGTGTATCCAATACTTGTTCTCCCCAATGTACATGGCGGAGGCTTAATCAAGTTAGTCGTCTTGACTACTTTCTTATGCCATTCTCTGGCACCAAAAGTTTAAAAAGTGTTGATAGGGGACAGAATGTGGTCGGATCATCACATAATTGGCATACTCTTACAGAATTTCTACTTGGGCGAGGATATTGGAAATTTAATCAAAGCCTACTAGATGATAAATTGTTTAGAACTAGGACAGAATAATTTATAATTTACTTTTTCAGACATAACATAGGTACAGCAGATCCCCTTATTGTATGGGACACTTTTAAATGTTCCTTTAGAGGCCATGCAATACAGTATTAATCTATAAAACAAAGCAAATTTAGATCAAAAGAATCCATATTAACAAAGGAAATTGAAGGACTAACAGTACAGTTAGATAGCAATAAAAACTGTACCATAGAGGCACAGAATAAGTTAGAGGAAAAAACAAAAAGAAATGGAGGAACTTATTCAAGAAAGATCCAGTGTAAAATATTATAAAAAATAAAGCGAACTGGATGGAATATGTGGGAAAATGCACCAAATTATTTTTCAATCTTCAATATAGAAATGCTACCAAAAAAATGTATGGAAACTTGTTGCAAATGGAGTCACGCATGATTCTTTAAGAATATGTTTTCGTTTCAGTCTCCTCCATCTCCACTAACTGAAACTAATTGTATGGATATTTTTCATAATAATAATGTCAAATTAACATCGGTACAGAAAGACATGTGAAGGCCAAATTACAGAGGAGGAACTTCTTGATGCAATTAAAGCCTTTAAGGCTGGGAAAACTCCAGGGCTGGATGGCATACCAGTGGAAGTATTCAACATGTATTTGATATACTCAGAGGACCATTATTAGAATGTTTTAACCACTCCTATATAAATGGTAGATTATCAAACACGCAACAAGAAGGTCTGATACCATTATTACTGAAACAGGACCCAAATGGTGTGTGTGTGTGTATATATAAAGATCCAGTTCATAAAAAAAATTGGAGACCTCTTACACTTCAGTGTTGTGATGCAAAAATCCTAGCAAAATGCTTGGTGCATAGAATTAATAAAGTATTGTCAGATATTATTCATCCTAATCAGACAGGTGTTTTACATGGACGTTACATTGGAGATAATATAAGACAAGTACTGGAAACAATAGAATACTATGAAATATCGGAGACTCCAGGCCTGGTTTTCATAGCTGATTTTGAAAAGGCTTTTGACAAAGTATGACACGAGTTTATATATATAAATGCCTCGAATATTTCAATTTTTGGGAATCTCTTATAAAATGGGTAAAAATTATGTATAGTAACCCTACGTGTAAAATAGTAAATAATGGCTACATCTCAAAGTTTTAAACTATCTAGAGGAGTAAAACAAGGTTGTCCACTATCGGCATATCTATTTATTATTGCCATCGAAATGTTAGCTGTTAAAATTAGATCAAACAATAATATTAACTTCTTAGTGATCCCTTCGCGTGCCAATCCCGTTAACGGGATTGATTTGACAACACCCAGTGAAATAGCAGCGCGCCAAATTCAAAAACAGAAATACTCATAATAATAATAATAATAATTCATGAATCATACAAGTGTTATACATCGGTTTAAAGATGAACTTCTTGTTAATCCAGCCACTGTGTCAGATTTCAAAAAGGCTTTACGGCGAAAGCAAACCATGCTATTATCTGAGGACAGCACCCCATCAAACAAACACATGAAAATCACATTTCAACCCGCCAGGCGCGACACAAAAGTCAGAAATAACGATATAATTCATGCATTACCTTTGAAGATCTTCTTCTGTTGGCACTCCAATTTGTCCATTAAACATCACAAATGGTCCTTTTGTTTGATAAATTCCATCGTTATATCCCCAAAATGTCAATTTATTTGGCGCGTTTGATTCAGAAAATA
>NW_019953931.1:0-2056 GCF_002910315.2 Salvelinus sp. IW2-2015
GCCAGAACATGGCCCTGTTCATATTAAAGGTGGGGAGGTTCAACCGTTGATCTGAACACAAGAGAAGGTGTTCCTGAATAGCATGGAAAGCAGACAGGTCAGCTTCCTTGAAACTCCAAGTATCCTAAGGATCTTCCAGAGGGCTCCATGGTTGCCTGCCTCAGAGGCAGCCTCAGCTTAATCAGCAAGGGTGTCATGCCACTTCTGTTTTTCCTTTCCGTAACTACTTCTTGTGCATGGAGTTCAACCTCCTGTCCTGGCTGCTATTATGACCTCAATTATACTCAGGGTTTCCTCTGAGATATAGTCCTTGCTCTTTGGTCTTTTGTGCCCAACCATCTTTCCAGCTGTTTCAGTGATGTTTTTCTTAAAGTCCAGATCTCTTCTGGATCGGCTGGGATATTGTGGGTGAGAACAGAGCAGCGGTTCTGCAGCTCAAGTTTGAATGTGGATGTGACATCAGGGATCTATATCTTAACAACTTCAAACCTGTGTTGATTGGAAGAGGACACAATTTGTTTTAAGTGAAGATGGAGGGACATGGATAGAAGCCTGTGATCAGTGTTCCCAACTTTCGCTCTGCAGTAGACCTGGCATTTTGAGGAAGCATGCCAGCAGGGGTTAGTTGAGAATGTGATCTATATTTCCTTGGTTGTCCAGACATCATTACTGATCCATGTCATGCAGTGTATGTGTTTATGAGCGTAGAAGGATCATTCAGTCCATAGTCCGTGGCTGGTGAAAAACTCCAGGAGTCTGTTTCCATTGTCGTTGCAGGAGCCAGTGCCCTGGGGTTCTAGTGCGCTTTCAAAGCCAGTCCTGTCGGAGCCAGTGTCTGCATTGAAGTCACCCACAATGCTAACGATGTCGTGTCTGGAAATGCCCTCAGTTAGGCTTTCCAGCTGTGTGTAGAAGGTGTCCTTTATCGTCTTCTGAGGCCACATCTGTTGGAGCGTAATACACTATAACTGTAAGCCTGCCTTGTTAAAGTCATAGTCGGCAATCAGGAACCGGTTGTTTATGGCTGTCCAGGATAGAAGGGCCCAATTTGCCGAATCTGAAAGAGCTAGGGCCACACCCTGTCGATGTACTGTAATCCGTCATCCCTGCATGACCAGAGGATGCTGTTGGAAGAGCTAGGGCCACATCCTGTCGATGTGCTGTAATCCGTCATCCCTGCATGACCAGAGGATGCTGTTGGAAGAGCTAGGGCCACACCCTGTCGATGTGCTGTAATCCGTGAAGGAGATATAAGTCTCCAACTTCAGTGATTTTTGCAATTCGTTCCAGTCATTGGCAGCAGAGAACTAGAAGGAAAGGCGGCCAAAGTAGGTGTTGGCTTAAGGGATGACCAGTGAAATATACAATTGAGGTCGGAAGTTTACATACACCTTAGCCAAATACATTTAAACTCAGTTTTTCACAATTCCTGAAATGTAATCCTGGTAAAAATTCCTTTTCTTAGGTCTGTTAGGATCAGCACTTCATTTTAAGAATGTGAAATGTCAGAACAATAGTAGAGAGAAGGATTTATTTCAGCTTTTATATCACATTCCCAGTGGGTCAGAAGTGTACATACACTCAATTAGTATTTGGTAGCATTTCCTTTAAATTGTTTAACTTGGGTCAAACTTTTTGGGTAGCCTTCCACAAGCTTCCCACAATAAGTTGGGTGAATTTTGACCAATTCCTTCTGACAGAGCTGGTGTAACTGAGTCAGGTTTGTAGGCCTCCTTGCTCGCACACGCTTTTTAAGTTCTGCCCACACATTTTCTATAGGATTCCGTGACACAGGGGGGTGGCAGCATCATGTTGTGGGGGGGCTTTGCTGCAGGAGGTATTGGTGCACTTCACAAAATAGATGGGTTCATGAGGGAGGAAAATGATGTGGATACATTGAAGCAACATCTCAAGACATCAGTCAGGAACTAAAAGCTTGGCCGCAAATGGGTCTTCCAAATGGACAATGACCCCAAGCATTCTTCCAAAGTTGTGGCAAAATGGCTTAAGGACAACAAAAGTCAGGTATTGGAGTGGCCATCACAAAGCCTGACTC